>NC_136527.1:155870499-156070499 GCF_053919585.1 Euprymna scolopes | reverse complement strand
TCTTATGTAGTTTTTAATGCATTTAAATTGATCTAAAGCAAGCAGGTTACAAAAACATAAGCACTAAACATTTCTATATTTTTCGTTCTTTTCTAGAGGGGATTCAATGATAAACTTGTGTGGCTTAACAGGTGCTTCTGCAGTTTAATTAACCATTTTCCCGTCAGTAATGCGCCAACATTTACCGATTAGAATACCACTTAACATTTTTAGGAGATTTCACTGTTTTTTGTTTACATTGGGGTAGGAGTTGGGGTTGGGGCGGTCCAACACCCCTCTCCCTCTCCAATTTAAACAGAAAACAGTAAAATTTCCTATAAATGTTAAATGGTCTTCTAATCGGTAAGACAAAATAAAGGAAAACTCCCCCCCCCAAAAAAAAGTGCTATAATGCATTAAAAAAAAATTGTTTTAGACAACTTTTTCCTCTAATTTTAAATTGTGCCCCAATAAAAAAACAAAAATTGGAAAATTCTATGTTCTGAAAAAAAAAAAAAAAATGGAAAATTCTGTTTTGAAAAAAAAATCTTTTTCTTTTCTTCTTGTTTTATTTCTTTTTCACATATTTTTTAATACGTACGCTATATGAGAAGCGGTTTGCTACGCGAAGGCACATCTAACAGTCGCCGTTTATGCTACAGCGCACGCGCGTAGTGTAAACGAAAGCTGTAAAATTGGCGAAAAATAGTCCCTGGGTTCAGGGGTTGATACCATGCAAACGGTAAATTTGCGACAGGTTTAATTTTCAGATTCGATGTCAGCGACATGGAATACCCTAAAAAAACTAAGTTAGAGTTAGATTCCAAAAATGAACACATCTAAATGACATCATTAGTATAATATGAAGATTGAAATTACTAGACCTTGGTGGGGATAAGACTAGGGTTTGTTTTTGGCTTAGAGTTAGGTCTAAAGTTCGGGCTAGGATCAAGGTCAGGTCAGGTTTAGGGTACCGTAAGGGTCAGAGTTACCCAGTAGTGTAAGGGTAGGCTTTTTCAAAAAAGTAGTTCCTAATAGGAATAGGTAATTATATTTCCATATACCTCTTCTGAACATAAAGGAAATCTGGAAATAATATAATTAGACCTACAAATGAGAAAATTGAGCTAAAATTATAAGGTTTTTTGGTCGTCTTAGTCACCCTGGTTCAGCTTTCACAGACTGGGGTGACAAAGATAATCTCAGCCATCTAAAAGAATATTGACATAATTCATAAAAAAAGACCAAACCCAATTAATTCAACCATATATTAAGTAGTTTACAGAATATCATCAAAGTTATAGCAGAAATGTAAAAAAATACCTATCAAAGTTTGACAAACCCATGCAGTGTACATTTTTATCATGAAGGGGCGGACATCTTGGATTAAAGTGTAGCTCTCCACAAACTATTCTCTGCAGACCTATTATTATTATTATTATTATTATTATTATTTTAAATTATAAAACATAGATTAATGATTAAACAAATATTTACTCGGTTGAAATTTTTTTTTTAAAAGTCATTCAACCTCAAATCATAAGTGTATGACGATGCTGAGAATAGAAAAGAAAACAATATCCGGTTTATTAGATTCCAAAAATGAACACATCTAAATGACATCATTAATATATGAAGATTGAAATTACTAGGCCTTGGTAGGCATAGGACTAGGGTTTCTTTTAGGTTAAGGTTCGAGCTAGGGTCATGGTCACGTTTAGGGTACCGTAAGGGTCAGACTTAGTGTAAGGGTAGGATTTTTCAAAAAAAAGTAGTTCCTAATAGGAATAGGTAATTATATTTACACATACCTGTTCTGAAAATAAAGGAAATCTGGAAATAATAAAGGTAGGCCTACAAATGACTAAATTGAGCTAAAATTACAATTTTTTGTTTGTTGTCTTAGTCACCTGTGTTTAGCGTTCACAGACTGGGGTGACAAAGACAACCTCAACCTTCTAAAAAATATTAACGTAAATCAGAAAAAAATACCAAACCCAATTAATTCAACCATATCTTAAGTAGTTTACAGAATAACATCAAAGTTATAGCAGAAATGTGAAAAATACCAAAGTTTGACAAATCCACGCAGTGTAAATTTTCAGCATGAAGGGGCAGACATCTTGGATTCAGGTGTAGCTCTGCACAAAATATTCTCTGCAGACCTATTATTTTTTTTTAATTGCAAAATATAGATTAATGATTAAACAAAGATTTACTGGGTTGAAAATAATTTTCAATAAGTCATTACACCTCAAAGGATGGTAAAATATTTTCCTTGCTCCTGGTCTTAGTCACCCTGGTTGGCATTAGTCACCCCAGTCTAGGCTATCCAATATACCGGTCTATCCTCTAAAAATCGTATACACCATTACCAATTTTATGATAACGTTTAATGTTTATAGTAATTCAAATATTTTTCTTTCTAATATTTAAATATAAAAATAAAACGCACTCATAAGTTAAAGGCTTTTTAATACTTTTAATGTTCAGATGAATTGAGTTGTGGTAGGTGCAATAAGCTGAATTAAGAATTAACAAATATTTTAAGATAAAATATTCCAACACAATCTTTTACTATTTTCGTTTCAAAGAGTAGAAGACTTACAAGCATTAATAAAGGAGAATGGTTGGATTTTGATGTCAGATTGATCAGGAATAGAGATAAGATTCCATTAAATAACTTAATCTTTAACATTGGTGAAGATCTTGTATGTAAGTTTTTGAAGTTTGTTGTAGTTTCACGAAAGCATATTTAGCAACAATACACAATGTATATATTAATTGTTGCTTTGTAAACGTAAAGGATACTCTGATCTCTAAATAATCTTCTTGCATGGTTGAGAAACTTCTTTGAAGCTTTGTTATGTCCACACTATGTTTAGTAAATCACAATTTTGTTATAACTGATAAAGATCAAACATTAACTTGCTGATAATTTCTATCCTCTAAAAATCTTATACACCATTACCAATTTTATGATAACGTTTAATGTTTATCTGTTTATAGTAATTTAAATATTTTTTCTTTCTAATATTTTAAATATAAAAAATTAAACTCAAGTATAAGTTCAACGCCTTAAATGATATACTTAATATTTCTATTCACCTTTTATGTTTATTATAAAATTATTGCATTATTAGGCGGTGCTCGGCATTGCCAGGATGTTTGGTGGTGAGTGTTGAGCAAAACAAACAATGTGGTAGGAGGAAGGTAGTCTCGAACCACAGAAAAAGAACGTGAAAAAGAGGATAATTAAAAAAAATGAAAAAAAGATAGGAAGAAAAAGAATGTGAAAAAGAGGATAATAAAAAAAATTAAAAAAGATAGGAAGAAAAGTAGAATCGAACTCGAAAACGTGCGGTAATTAGTCTTCCTTGCTAACCATTAGGCCAAAAAGGATGGTAAATTATTCAATGAGTAATTAAGTCACTCATGCACAGAAATGAATGTGGTGAATTGTTCAGTGAGTTGGTAATTAAGTCAAGAATCATAGGAGTCGCCACAGAAATGAATGTTGGTTTTAAACCTGGCTGGAGGCCAGTTAATCTTCCCACTTTCTGTCGTTTTATTTAATTGTTTCTCCACAAAAGCAAATTAGACACAAGGTCATTTTAATGTTGAGGAAAACAAGCTCCCACCAAAAAAGGGGGCACTCTGGCAGTATCCAAATAAATAGTAATAGTCATAGTATGAAGGGTTTCTCCTACATTGACTAAAGACCAATTACAGAAACTATCCAGGCAAAGGACATACGTTGTTAGGTTAAAATAGTTTTGCTTTATTTATAGGAAAACAAAAAAAAAAAAAAACAGCAATACCGGAGATGAGGGAGTTTTGTTTAACTTGATCAAAAAAAGATACAAACAATATCCGTTTGTGCATACGAAATATTACAATCTGGGAAGTATGTGAACAATTTTTTCGGAGTCCAACCGACGCAAGAAATTGGACGTAGAAAGTCTTTCATGGACATGCAGAAACGTTTGCACCCATTTTGCCTTTCATACAAAAAGAATATTACACTTTTATTATTAGCAGTTGCAGCATGTTCATCGTTAGTACTAATCGCAAGTATATGTTTATTTTAAAATATTGTTTATATTAAAATATTTTTTGTTTATTTTAAAATATTATTGTTAATTTAAAAATATTATTGTTTATTTTAAAATATTGTTTATTTTAAAATATTGTTGCTTATTTTAAAATATTGTTGCTTATTTTAAAATGTTATTGTTTATTTAAAAAATGTTATTGTTTATTTTAAAATATTATTGTTTATTTTAAAATATTATTGTTTATTTTAAAATATTGTTTATTTTAAAATATTATTGTTTATTTTAAAATATTATTGTTTATTTTAACACATTATTGTTTATTTTACTTTATGAATTGCATCATTCCTTATTATTCTTTATTATACTATAGTATTGAACATTTAAACTATTTGAAAGGTTTTTGCATTTTATATTATAGATTATTACATTTTGAATAGTAGTAGTAGTTTATTAATTACATTAACTTTAAATGGTTTACTTAATATTTCTATTTATTATAAAATTATTGCATTTTTATTAATAGCAACTATGGTAGTAGTACAGTAGTAGTAGTAGTAGTAGTAGTAGTAGTAGTAGGATTAGTCTTCCTAAAAGTTCCTACTGTATTATTTTTTATTTTACTTTATTAATTACATTTATTAACTTTAAATGGTATACTTAATATTTCTAGTCACCTTTTTATTATAAAATTATTGCATTTTTATTAATAGCAACTATGGTAGTAGTGGTAGTAGTAGTAGTAGTAGTAGTAGTAGTAGTATGATTATTCTTCCTAAAAATTCTTATTGTATTATTGTTTATTTTACTTTATTAATTACATTTTGTTAACTTTTCTTTTTACTATAAAACTAGCGGCGTCACCGGCGCTGCTAGGGTACTTGGAGGTGTGTGTTAACAAAAAAAAGTGGTTGTAGGCAGAAGATAGAAAGAATGTGAAAATATAGGATAGTTAAATAAAATAATTTAAGTAGGGAGAGAGGTGGGATCGAACTCTAAAACGTAAGGCAATCAGTTTTCCTCGCCAAAGACAACTGTGAATTATTCAATGAGTTGGTAATTAAGTCAAGGAGCTTAGGATTCGCCACGGATGCACAGGAATGAACAGTGCTTTTAAACCTGGCCAGAAGCCAGTTAATTTTTCCGCTTTCTGTCATTTTATTTATTTGTTTCATCACGAAATCAAATTAGAAACAAGATCGTTTTAAATGTTGGAAAAAACAGCCCCCATCCCACAAAGGGGCACTCTGACAGTATCCAAACAAATACTAATTGTCTCAGTATGAAGGGTGTCTCCAACATTTACCAAAGACCAGTTACAGAAAAGATACTACTCTGGCAAAGGCAAGACATTGGCTCTGTCTGTATAGTTTTGCTTTATTTCAACAAAAAAGACAAACACCAGTTACAATGGTATTTTGTTTTACCTGATCAAAAACAGATACATAAATATTACGATCTGGGAAGTATGCAAAAAATTTTCGTGGAATCCAAGTGACGCAAGAAATGGGATACAAGAAGCCTTTTATATACAGAAACGTGCTTATAGTTCCTACAAATTGCTACTATATTGTTTATTTTACTTTATTAATTGCATTATTACTTCATCTATTACAAAATACTATGAATAATATTAAACATTTAAACAATATGAATGTGACTTAAGTGTTTATTTCTGTGATTTTTAAATGTTTTATGAAGTTGTGTTTCTTGTTTTGTTGGGATGATTAAAATAAACAATGATATTAAAATATTAAATTTCATTTATCTTTTATTTGCAGATGTTCCTGCTTGAATGAATTTTACTGAATATTAAGGGACCATCCTTTTCCTTAAACATTATTCTATAGACAATGTTTGCCTTACACGGAAGACAATAAAAACGTATGCACACAACTTTAAGAAAAGTCAATATTTTAACTTTTACGCTATGAAATATCTCTCATCAATTAAACGATAAATGATACAAATTGAGGTTTCTTTAAAATTGTCTTTAGCCTAAAATCAAACTCGCATCAACAACTGAATATAAATAGAATAAGTGAGAAAAGAATTCTGTATTGCTTATAACTAAGTAGTGATATTTTTGTTCCAGGATCAATTTTATTTAAATATGTATGCGCAGAGTAAAGAAAAGCTACATCATTGTAAAGTGTGTGGATATTTTTGTTCTAAAAAATCGAATTTAATGAAACATATGAGAACTCACGCTGAGGAAAAGCCACATTTTTGTGAAGTGTGTGGCTATTCTTTTTCAAGAAAATCGAGTTTAGTGAGACATATGAAAACTCACCCTGGTGGAAAGCAACATTCATGTAAAGTGTGTGGCTATTCTTCTTCTACAAAATCGAATTTAGTGAGACATATGAGAAGTCACGCGTGGGGAAAGCCACACTTTTGTGAAGTGTGTGGATATTCTTCTTCTATCAAATGGAATTTAATCATACATATGAGAACTCACACTGGAGAAAAGCCACATTCTTGTGAAGTATGTGGATCTTCTTTTTCTGTAAAATCTTCATTAAAAATGCATATGAGAACTCACACTGAGGAAAAGCCACATTCTTGTGGCGTGTGTGGATATTCTTGTTCTAAAAAATCAAAGTTAGTGACACATATGAGAACTCACACTGGGGAAAAGCCACATTCCTGTGAAGTTTGTGGATATTCTTGCTCTGGAAAATCCACGTTAGTGAGACATATGAGAATTCACACTGGGGAAAAGCCACATTTTTGTAAATTGTGTGAATATTCTTCTTCTGAAAAATCAAAATTAGTAAGACATATGAGAACTCACTCTGGGGAAAAGCCACATTCTTGTAAAATATGTGGACAGTCTTTTTCTGAAAAAACGAATTTAGCTAGACATATAAGAACGCACACTGGAGAAAAGCCTTATTCATGTGGAGTCTGTGGATGTTCTTTTCGTCAACAATCTATTTTAATGAGTCATATGAGAACTCACGCTGCCACACAGTTGTAAAGTCCTGTTAGGGGTCGGGGCTATTATACAATGCAATACAATGGGGTGTGTAAATATGTCCACTGGAAAATCTGTAAAAACTTATATAATGTTGTAGTAAGTCTTGGTAATATGTTTACCAGAAAGAACAGTTGGAAATAAGTCATACACCATCTGCTGTGACAACGAAACACCTACAGCTACATACCTAAAAAATGGGATATTAAGCCTGACATAGTGATATGGGACAAGAGAGGAAAGTGGCAACTCTAGTTGAAGTAAGCGTCTCTAATGGATCTGAGTTGAGAAGAAGAAAAAACAAAATACCAAGGACTTATATACGACATGCAAAGAAAGTGGAATCTTAAAAAGATATCCATCATACCCGTCATTATAGCAGCAAGTGGACTAATAGAAAAAGAATTTCAAAAACTATCTGGCGAATATATCCGGTGAACCAAGTGCAAGAGATCTGCAAGTGTATCGATATTCTTTTTCTGAAAAGTCATATTTAGTTATTCATATGAGAACTCACACTAAAGGAAAAAAGCCATATTGTGTGGACATTGTAGTTTATAAAATCTAGTTTAATTAACAATATGAGAACTCACCCAAAAGAGTCCTCGGATATAAATTTAAATCATAACAAATCAAGTGTTAGTTCCAGGAGGTAGCCCCTTGATTTCTTAAAACTTAGTTAAGTATTAAACGCTGCCAAATAAGTCTCCTCAATATGCCTATAAAATCTAGTTAAATTAGCCATATAAATACTCACAGGAGTACCTTTTGATTACCTTCTTGGTGTTCTCGCTCTAAGCTATCAGTATGAGGACGTATCACAAGATACGAATCCAGCGAAAACTTTCATGAAAATCATGAAAATGAATTCAAATAAGAAAAAATACTGCCGGTACATCACTCTGTATAAAAAGACACCAAAACATGTTTACGCACCAGAGCGTGTGAGGAAAACTATTGTGCAACTTCTCACAATGCTGAAGGAGGATATATTCCCACCACCAGCAATCTGGCTAATGCATCAGACAACAGAACATCTCAAAAACTGAAAAATATGCAGGAAAAAATGTACAACATGATAAAAAAACATCTGTTCACTGTCACAGCCAAGCGTAGTAGCCAAGAACCAAATGGTGGCTACCCATGAAATATCCATAATGGGACCTACAACAGATGTAATTCCAAACATCCAGATCTTTACTGAACCACCTGACTCTTAATCATCAAACTATGATGAGAGTTAAGATAGTACAGCTGACACAGAAGATGCCATGGATGACACTGAACCTAGTCTACTTGACAGAAAATGCCATGGATGATACCAAATCTAGTCTACTTAATAGAAGATGCCACGGATGACACCGAACCTAGTCTACTTTACAGAAGATGCCACGGATGACACCGAACCTAGTCTACTTTACAGAAGATGCCACGGATGACACCGAACCTAGTCTACTTTACAGAAGATGCCACAGATGACACCGAACCTAGTCTACTTAATAGAAGATGCCACGGATAACAACGAACCTAGTCTACTTAACAGAAGATGCCACGAATGACACCGAACCTAGTCTACTTAATAGAAGATGCTCGGATGACACCGAACCTAGTCTACTTTACAGAAGATGCCACGGATGACACCGAACCTAGTCTACTTAATAGAAGATGCCACGGATGACACCAAACCTAGTCTACTTAACAGAAGATGCCACGGATGACACCGAACCTAGTCTACTTAACAGAAGATGAACCCAACCAAGACTTAATAGAGGAGCATCATCACCAGGATCTTTGAATCAAAAGCTAATTATTAACCAATCAACTGAACAAGAAATAGAAGAGCTTGCAAATAAAATCAAACTGACCAAATCAATGGCGATTGAAGAGCGATTCAAATTAATCAATATCAAAACTGGGAAGAAATTTAAAAATGACTGGAAAAAGTCAAGCTGAGACTGGCTAAAACAACACTTTAACTGACATGAAACATATCTGATACAGAGGAAAGTGCACTAACATCTCAAAGACATCTTTACAAATAAACACTTTTCTGATGAAGACGAACCAAACTAAAACTTAATAGAATACTATCACCTCCAGCACCTCTGAATCGAAAGCTAAATAAATCGGATCAAAACTGGGAAGATATTCAAAAAGTCAACCTGAAACTGGCGAAAATAACACTGTTACATTCAACATTAACTGACATATACCATGCTAACTTCGGTGCAGCAGGCTATATGCAAAGTAAGCTAGCCAAAGAGCACACATTGAAAGATCAAAAGAGGAAATGAGAGTAAAAACTGTAACACCAAAGTAGAAGATCAAGCTTCAAAGAAAAATATATACTCTCAGAAAAGAAACCTCCCAAATAATTTTCTATACTGTGAACCAAACGAGATCCCCACATTTCCTGAAAAACAATAAAAGTGAAGAGAAAGTATAACATTGAATCTCTCCAGCTTTTATAAAAGAAAGCAGAATATGAAACTTTAATTAATGGATTAGCTGAACAGTTAGGGGTAAAGACAAGAAAATTAGAACTAAACAAATCAATGGCCAGTTCGATCAAAACCCCCGATTAATGTACCGACATCTAACGAGAACAACAGTTTACCACAGTTCAAACACCACCAAGCAAAGAAGACGAAGAAGGATTCTGGAGACATACACTCTATGAAAACCCAAAACAACATCAAGAAGAACAGTGGATTGAAAATGTGAAAAAAATCAACAAGAAAAAAAAACAGCAGATGCTAGAAATTACTTTTACTTTGGAAGAAATAAGAGACAAATTATGACATTCTGAAATTTCAAATCCCCTGGCATTTATCAATTACTAATTTTATGGCTAAAGCAAGTAACATCGCTATATCCACATTATCGATTAGCCTTCAGCAGGATCCAAAAGAAAGAAGAGACACCATCACAAATCGTCTTATTAAATTCTCACATCGGAAATATTGTTATATAGCAGGTGGGGTGGTGGTTTCATATTGAGTTTAATATTAACGGGGTCATATATAACTATGGACTCATTTTACATTATAGTAACGATGAGGGAGACAAGACATTTATAACAGGGGGATGTTTCCTTGTAACATGCATATTAGAGAGGAGGGTGATAGGGTGATGGATGCACGATTCTTATAACACAGATGGAGGAAGATACATATTCTTGTAATGGTTACATAATGTTCATAATAATATGTTTAACACATTAACTTTTGAGTGTTGAAATATGACACATGACAACAGTTACAAAAACACAATGATGATTCTTTATTCATCGGACCGGTCAAATCATGATAACATAAGGAATTACAATTTTGAATCTACATCGTTTGATGTTTTTTCTTTCGCTTCCAAACGACTGACTCCAACTCCAAAATTTCTTTCTTAGAAGTGCACGCCTGTGGAACTCTCTTCCGTTTACCTGTTTCCAACCTGACTACAAGTTGGATGTCTTCAAGTCCGAGATAAACAAATTCCTGATGAACCGCTCCCTTAAGTAAGACACTTTATCAAATCTCAATCCAACTCAACTCTGCAACTCTGGACTCCTCTGATCTGACTAACTCTAGCTCCTATATTGAGAATCCCGTTTTCTATGACGTCAGAAGTGTGTTTTCCAAACGTGACTAATTCAAGTGGCTATGCAAACGTTTTTCGAAACACACTTTTAACAACAAAAAATTCTCAACATATAACTCTAACCTATTTTTAAACAATATATTTTTCATTTGTATTGTTCATTATTTCAGCTGACATTTTTAATATTCCAATTCTAAAAGAATGTACAATCAATTCTTTTTACGATATAAACAATATTTCTAATAGAATTAAACAATCAATTCTTTTTACGATATAAACAATATCAATTTCTAATAGAATTAAACAATCAATTCTTTTTACAATATAAACAATATCAATTTCTAATAGAATTAAACAATAGACTAAATTCTAACATTCCAATTCTTAACTTTGCTTACAAGGTTCGAGTCTCGGCTTATCCTTATCTCATTTTCACTTATCTGATATACTTATTTACATGGAAAGATGGCAGCCTTTCCCTGTAACGTTATCACTTAAGATAACTGTTTAAAACTGCCGTTTCTTATGAATGCTTCATTATTGATTGGTCAACAGGCTACATAAATTGCACTGTTCACACAAAAACCTGAAAAATGCTGCCTCTACATAATAACATTTAAAATAACTGCCATCAATAAACTGACAAAAGATGTATATAGATGTTTTATTATTGATTGACCAACAACATGAATTTTCTTCACACAAAAACTTAAAAATGCTACATAATATCATTTATGAATATACAATGTAATACAAATATGTACTTAATATAAATATGAAAAGAAGGAAAGTTGTCCTTAAAAAGAAGCTGTGAATATAAATTTATCTCGGCGAATCACGTGGTACAGAAGGACTCTGAATATCTTGGAATTACTTGAAAACAAAGTAAACCATGACGAAAGAAATATACTTATATACTACTATCAGCCGGTCACTGAGGTGTGACCTACAGACGTGTTATAGTAAATGTCTTAAAGCGGTCTCATGAAGATATGAAGATGGGCCAGTCATTAGGGTCTGTGTAGAAAGAAGAAAATCATACCTTTCTTCTCTCAAGATGATCTCTTCACCCTGGTGGCATTCTGGTGGGAATCTTCATCTCTTTGTCCTCAGGGCCGCCTTTCGACTTAAGACATTTATGAAGGCATTCATGGCAGACACAAGAAAAATGACACGCGACACAATTGTAATATATATAAGGTATAACTATTTTATTTTACAAAATATATATTACAATATTACAATTAATTTTTACAATTTTAAACTGGACAATAGGCTTTTCAAAGCTAACTAACCTAACTATTATTGATGGAGGCGGTGCTCCCCCCATTTATGGAGAAACAGAATATGCGTCTTCACTTTATGGTGGCCGTGCAGGAAAGAGACAGAAAGATAGCAAGGGAATTATGGGAAGGGATTTCTTTGTATCTCTACGCTCATGGACAAATTACAACCCGTCCATGCTGCAGAGTGTCTTAGAAACAGTGGCACAAGGAAATAGTGCCACACTTATTGTGGTAGGAGTAATTGTCCTAATGAAAATATATATTTTAAATTATGTAGAATCCTTGCAACTTTAGCAAAACTTTTGTAGATAAACTATCTTATATGTAATGTGTTTTTGCCTTTTCAACTTATAAATATTTGTTATCCACATAATAAAAGAGTAAATAGAAATTTTATGAAATCTGTGGTTTGTTTTTATTTTTAATTATTGACAAGTGTTTATCAATTTATTAATATTTACATTTCCTTTACTTTATTTTTTCATGAAGTCTGAATAAAATAAACATATGAACTTCATTTATTATTGACATCAATATCTATTTCTAGTAGAATTTAACAATAGACTAAATTCTAACATTCTAGTTCTTTACTTTGCTTACTTGGTGACAGCCTTTCCCTGTAACAATATCACTTAAGATAACTGACAAAAGCTGACGTTTCTTACGGATGTTTCATTATTGATTGGTCACCAAGGTACATGAATTGCACTGACACAAAAACCTGAAAAATGCTGCCTCTACATAATATAATTTATAATAACTGCCATCAATAAACTAACAAAAGCTATCGTTTCATATTGATGTTTTATTATTGATTGACCAACAATATGAATTGTCTTCATACAAAACATTAAAAATGCTGCCTCTACATAATATCATTTACCGATATACAATCTATTACAAATATGTACTTAATACAAATATGAAGAGAAGGTAAGTTGCCTTAAAAAGAACATACAGATAAAAATTTATCAAGAAGGACTCTTTCTTCCAACAAAAACCTGAGAAATGCTGTCTCTACATAATATCATTTACTTATATACAATGTAATACCAATCTGTACTTCATATTCAGAGAAGGTAAGTTAAGCGTAAAATAACTTCGAATATAAATTTATCTTGGCGAATCACGTGGTACAGAAGGCCTCTGAATATCTTGGAATGACTTGAAAACAAAGTAAACCATGACGAAAGAAATATACTTGTTGTGGCTGGGTTAATAGTCTTAATGATAAAATATTTGAATTATGCAGAATCCTTTTATAGATGAACTATATTATATGTAGTGTTTTTTGCCTTTTCAACTAATAAATATTTGTTAGCCACATAATATAAGATTAAATAGAAATTTTATCATAAAATCTGTGGTCGTGTTTATATTTTTAGTTATTGTTTCATCTGTTAGAGACAACTTTGTTAAAGACAAGTGTTCACCAATTTATTAGTATTTACATTTTTTACTTTATTTTTTCATGAACTCTGAATAAAATTAACATATTAAACTCATTTAATAGTAACTTAGCAATAAAATTATAGCAAACCGTTACACCTGTCGCAAATTCGCATAGTCTAGATCAAACACACAGACACAGAGCAAGCTCCATGTAGTAGTATACACACGCATGGAGTGAGGCATGCGCAAACATAACATGACTAATTGATACACATGAATTTCCTGCGACTGCTGACATAGCTTTTTGTTTCCTTCTTCCTCTCTCTCACTTGGTATCAAACAGTGCACACGTGCAAATTCGTGTGCTCCGTAGACATGCATCATCGTGTGATGTAAGACTTGCATTTTTTATGTACAAACATCGTTGCCTGTAAGATTCTTACATGCAGAGCTAACACAATATGAACAATCCAGGACTTATAACTAAGTTATATATTGCCTGTGTAAAATATGATCTATAAGCTATATTTGTGCACACTTCCCCAGAGGTCAACACGTACAAGCCACAATCACATGTCCTTATGTGGCTACCTAATTATTGCACCAATGTATAAACTTTCACCTTTGTTTTGTTTTAGTATATATATATATATATATATATATATATATATATATAATCTGGTATAATTGTTGTCCTTATTACTAAGTTGTGAACATGCTTTATGTGGCCTCGCAACAATTCGACCGCAATTTACAAAACTTTGCCATAAACACTTTTTCATTCCTTATACCGAGTATCAAACTAAACAAAAGGGAAGCATTTTCACACCAAATAACTTTGTATTCCTCTCTGACAAATAAATAAATACACCAAGATTCAACACCCTAACCACGTGTTGTAACCTTTTACCTGTCTTTTGCTTGTTGAATGTTTTTAGCCCACGTGCGCACAGAAAAACACGAATAACATTATGCAAGCAATCACAAATATAAAAAAAACACTCACAATATAAAAAAGTACAATCACAAAAAGAATCATAAATAAAAAACAATCACATATCTAAAAAATAGTTTAAAATTTTCTTTTCACAAAAAAGTTTTCATACATCTACCTTTTAAAGATTCACATATGAAGTCCTTCATGAACTACCCTTAGTCTATACATG
Organism: Euprymna scolopes; assembly: GCF_053919585.1. Taxonomy (NCBI): domain Eukaryota; kingdom Metazoa; phylum Mollusca; class Cephalopoda; order Sepiida; family Sepiolidae; genus Euprymna; species Euprymna scolopes. The sequence goes on along the minus strand of NC_136527.1, from coordinate 156,056,047 downwards.
CATCGGCGACATCCTGATCGCAAGCTCCACACAAGTAGAACACAGAGTCTCCCAATGTTTACAATCCTTTTGATTAAAAATCAATGTTGCAAATTCAGTGGCAGTTCTTCAAAAGTGCAAGCAATCCAGAATTTTCCCGTACCCACTTCATCGTTTCAACTTTGTTATTACATTCCAGTTGTGAACTACTACCGCCAGTTCATAGCCAACTGTTCACATCACCTGTCCAAACTCAGAGACTGACTCTCAGATGAAATCTCACATCTTTCCACGCATCCAAAAAATGATGTGGTGAATTTCACAAAGACATTTTACCTTGATCCCGACCCGACAGGTAAGCTCTTTCTTTCTACGGATGCTTCTGATGTAGCTGTTGGTGCCGTACTCAACCAGGTGGTAAATAGTCAAACAGGACCGCTGTCTTTCTTTTCTGTTAAGCTGGGCACTATTCATCGAAAATAGAGCATTTTCGGTCCAGAACAAATCGCCATGTATTTAGCAGTAAAGTATTTTTGTTTTATGTTGGAAAGGAGATAGTTCACAATTTTCACCGACAACAAGCCACTGATGCAAAACTACAAAAGTTCATTGTCATATAGACTCTACCCCAGACAGCTTCTATGTACCTGACGTACGTTTCTCCCATGATCACCTGGACATTGTTGGACCACTGCGATCTTCTGATGGTCATCGCTAAATAGTCACCATGGTAGACTGTTTTACATGTTGGTCAGTAATAATTTCTTTGTATGACATTTCAACAGACGTCGTAGCCCGCGCATTTGTAGAGAAATAGACCTCTAATTTTGGTGTACTCACCACTGGTATCACAGAGAGATGTTCCCAGTTTACATAACAATCTTTCCAAGACCTTTGCCAATCTTTCAAAATTAATCACATCGCCTATCATCCTTCTGCTAACGGGATGGTAGAGAGCTTTCACCATCGACTCACAGCTGCATTATCAACTTTTTTCCTTTTAGTTCCAGCAATCGTGGCGGGTTATTATAGTGAATTGTTAAAGCGCTCAACGTGTTTTGTGTGTATCTCGAACAATCAGACACAAAGCAATGCACGGTTGCACACACACGCAAAATAAGGTCATCAGGCAGAAAACATTTGAAAACTTATCCTCCACTGAAAAAATATATAAATTTGCAACAAAAATTGTTATAAATATATTATATAACAAGGAAAAATTTCTTCAGATGAAATTAGAAAAGATTAATTAAATATTTTAAAAAGCGGTAATGGTCGAAATAAAATTAAAATCCAGTGTTGAATATTAATCTTTATTTTTACAATTTTTAATGATTTTGTTATGTTTTGTAAAAATAGATGAAAACATTTTTGATGAGAAAAAATGACACTTAATATTTATCACTCTATCTGTATAAAAGCCAGAACTAGAATAATTACACACTTGACAACAAGGTGTCTTTTCCCCAGTGAGTTCTTATGTTTCACTAAAATTGATTTTTTCGAGAAAAAGAAAATCGACACATGTCACAATTGTGTGGCTTTTTCCCAGTGTGAGTTCTCATATGATTAAGTAACGTTATTTGTCAGAACAAGAATATCCACACACTTAACAAGTATGTGGTTTTTCTCTTTTTTTTCATTTTTCTTAAACTTTTTCTTCTAGGGGATGGGACATCCAACCAGATGTCTGACATTTACCCCTATTTTAGTGTGTCCAACCAAGAGATCTTTTCAGGATGCTAGCCGTCCCTTTCAGTGCAATCGTTTGTATTTCACTTGCACTTGCTTCACTTGGTATGCTTGCTATGTACTTGTTAAGGTCAATATCATTAGGGACGCTTTTTCGACTTGAGTTTCTATTTGCTCCCTCTTCTCTCACATCAATATGTTCGGCTTAATATCCCTGTTTTCTGGACATGTAGGAATTTCGTAGTAATAGTGGATGATGTATTATTATTTCACACTGTTCTTTCTGGTACATGTTTTTAAGACGCAAAACTACATTGAATACTCAAGTTTTATGTTAGGTGATTCACACTCTCTACTTCTGTGTGGCAGAACCAGCAATTGTTGTGTTTTTCCCCTTTTTTTCATTTTTCTTAAACTTTTTCTTCTGTGTTTTCTGAGTGAGTTCTCATGTGTCTAATAAAATTTGATTTGTCAGAACAAGAAAAATTACATACTTCACAAGAATGTGGCTTTTCACCGGTGTGAGTTCTCATATGTGTGGCTAACCTTGCTTTTTGCGAACAAGAATATCCACATATTTCACAAGAATATGGCTTTTCCCCAGTGTGAGTTCTCATATGTAAGACTAAGTCTGATTTTTGATAACTTCTATATCCACATATTTCACAAGAATATAGATTTTCACCTGTGTGAGTTCTCATATGTCTCATTAAAGATGTTTTGTCAGAACAAGAATATTTACACACTTCACAGGAATGTGGCTTTTCCCCAGTGTGAGTTCTTACATGTATTACTAACCTTGATTTTTTTAAACAAGAATATCCACACACTTCACAAGTATGTGACCTTTCCCCAGAGTGAGTTTTCATATGTCTTACTAAAAGAGATTTGTTAGAAAAAGAATATTTGCATACTTTACAAGTATGTGGCTTTTCACCAGTGTGAATTCTCATATGTGTGACTAATCCTGATTTTAGAACACTTGAATATCCACATATTTCACAAGAATATGGCTTTTCACCTGCGTGAGTTCTCATATGTCTGATTAATACTGATTTTTTAGCACTTGAATATCTACATATTTCACAAGAATATGGCTTTTCACCTGTGTGAGTTCTCATATGTGTGACTAATACTGATTTTTGAGCACTTGAATATCCACATATTTCACAAGAATATGGCTTTTCACCTGTGTGAGTCCTTACATGTATTATAAACTTTGATTTGTGAGAACAAGCATATCCACACACTTCACAAGTATGTGGCTTTTCCCCAGTTTTCTCATATGTTTCATTAACGTTGATTTTCTAGAACAAGAATAATCACACAGTTTACAACAATGTTGATTTTCCATCATGGAGATTTTAATTTTTGTCATTAACGTTTATTGATTAAAATAAGAATATCGTCACACTTCACAAGAATCTGGAATTTCTCAAGTGTGAATTATATGTTTAACTAAATCTGATACATTTCCCACTGTGTGCCTCATCATATGTCTTAATAAATGATTTTTCATACATATTCTACACACATTTGGTTATATCTTTTTTATTTCAATTTTCTCATTTGTTCAAGCTGAAGATAAAGTGGCCGAGCAGATGCGAACAAATTTACCCACAGTTTTATCTATTACAACTAAGCGATCTTTGAAAATTGCTACGTCAAACGATTTAGCATTTCTACAAAATTCTTAGTTTTTCTATAGTTTCCGGAATCGTACAAAATATTGTCTTTTTCAAGCCACATACTTTTCTTGAATTGAATAATAGCGTCCAATCAGGAACATCTGCAAAATCAAATGAAATTCAATGTTTTTAGTATTTACATTTAAATATTACTATAATGTCTGTTTATTGTTAATATTATGTGCTTGAACTCACCCTGAACTGATTAATTTAATATTATTTATATTATTGGGCTTTGCTTATGAATTTTATATGTTCATATTAGTATTTGTCTGTTTATTGTTATTAACATTATTGGATTATTCTTATAACTTTAATATATCATCTGTTTATTGTTGTAAATATTATTGGATTGAACTCACAATATATAAGGCAAATCATTACATGTATTTCTGAAAATATAGTTTTGTTGAAAATATTGCGTTTTTTATGATTTAAATCGCCGTGAAAGAGAAACATATGTTAATATTGCATTCAAATATTTATATTATGTTTGTTTATTATTATTAATATTATTCGATTGAATACATGTCTGACTCATCAACCTTAATCTGATAGAAACAGTTTCGACAACTCAGTTTTTTGTTTGCATTAACACTCGTTGTATAAAGACTATTCCACTTCACATAATAATACACTTTGTAGTGTGCATTGGATTCGATAAACCTACCTAACAATTTTGTATGTGCTACTATTTTGTGTGTGCTTTGTAAACAGGTGTTGCCAGAGATGTTGCATTGATACTGCAAGACGGTTTCATCCACATTCTCAATATTCAACAAACACTCATGACCCATATTGTCATTATCATCTTTGCTATTTTAAAGAACGCTTTCTTCAGCCATTAAATTGATGTTATGCCACTAAATATTGTATGCCTTTAACATATATTGTCTTAAGAAAATGTTGAAATATGCTTGAATTAAATTTATGACACCAATGTTAAGGATATTGTATTTAAGTTTTAAAGATATGTTAAAAGTTATTTTTAAAGACCAGTAAAAATCTTTTAAACAAGTTTAAGACAATTATAAAATTGAGATATTTTTTGAGTAATTATTTCATGTTTGGAGTTTTACAAATTTATGTTAGACCTATGTTTCTGTTTACAATATGTTTTATTGTGTAACGTCTATTAAACTATGTTATTTCCTTTTATGTATTCATTCATATCTGTTTTTTTTACAATATGTTTTATTGTGTAACGTCTATTAAACTATGTCATATCCTTTCATATATTTGTTCATATCTGCTTCTGTTTACAATATGTTTTATTGTGTAACGTCTATTAAACTATGTTATTTCATTTCATATATTCATTCATATCTGTTTCTGTTTACAATATGTTTTATTGTGTAACGTCTATTAAACTATGCTATTTCCTGTCATATATTTATTCATATCTGCTCCTGTTTACAATATGTTTTATTGTGTAACGTCTATTAAACTATGTTATTTCCTTTCATATATAAATTACTGCTAATTGGTGATGACACATAAATATGTGCTCATTCTATGTAAACTTTACAAAAGAATTTGATCAATGTTCTAAAATCTTAAATATTTTTTTACATAAAATTACGGCTAATTGGTGATGACCAATAAATATGTGCTCATTCTATGTAAACTTTACAAAAGAATTTGATCAATGTTGTAAAATCTTAAATATTTTTTTTACATAAAATTACTGCTAATTGGTGATGACCAATAAATATGTGCTCATTCTATGTAAACTTTACAAAAGAATTTGATCAATTTTTTAAAATCTTAAATATTTTTTTTACATAAAATTACTGCTAATTGGTGATGACCAATAAATATGTGCTCATTCTATGTAAACTTTACAAAAGAATTTGATCAATGTTGTAAAATCTTAAATATTTTTTTACATAAAATTACTGCTAATTTGTGATGACCAATAAATATGTGCTCATTCTATGTAAACTTTACAAAAGAAATTGATAAATTTTGTAAAATCTTAAATATTTTTTTTACATAAAATTACTGCTAATTTGTGATGACCAATAAATATGTGCTCATTCTATGTAAACTTTACAAAAGAATTTTATCAATGTTGTAAAATCTTAAATATTTTTTCACCTAAAATTACTGCTAATTGGTGATGACCAATAAATATGTGCTCATTCTATGTAAACTTTACAAAATAATTTTATCAATGTTGTAAAATCTTAAATATTTTTTTCACCTAAAATTACTGCTAATTGGTGATGACAAATAAATATGTGCTCATTCTATGCAAACTTTACAAAAGAATTTGATCAATGTTGTAAAATCTTTAATATTGGATAAAACATGATGTAGATAACAGGCAAAACTGAGCGGGCAAAAATAGGGGGGACTAGTTTTGAAAGCCGATTTATCATAATTTTTGGTAGGTTTCCGACTACTTGTTAATTGTATTTGAAAGATTAGAAACTAAAGTTAATTTTCTAAAGGAAAAAAAAACTATTTGTACACGTGAAAAAAAAGTTATGAAAATGTTTTCACGGCAAGCTAACTAATTCAGCTAAATTTTGAAGTTAAAGAAATTCATTGTAAAAATCGTTCAAAAGATTAATATTAGTTTTCTGTTTCTATTTCAAAGACAATTAGTAAAGTAAATCCTAAGATATTGAATTAAATAAAAAAAAAACACCGATAACAGGTTGTGAACATGATTATACGGAAGGCCAAAATTTCAGCCAATCAAAACGCTGTTTCAAAATGAAGTCATGATAGTAAAAGGTGGTAGGGGGGGGGGGGTTAGATTTCTCCCCCCCCCCCTCCAGACGGTAATCAAAACATCACAATTCTGAACGTTGGTATCAATTTTTATCATAAGTTTCAACATTGTTCAATATTATATGAAACAAAATTATGTGATTATATAAAAATTTTTGCGAGTAAGGAAATTATTAAAATCTTGCATATAAAAATTATTATTATTAAGTTATATCGAATTCATTAATACGGACTTGGGGGCTTTTTTCGTAATGTTCCTGTAAAAATTATGTTTTTTTATTGTTTTATTGTTTATTTTTACAAATTACGATGCTTTATTAAAAAAAAACAACAACAATACAAACAATAATTATTAATATAAAAAAAAAAAATAAATTCTTGCGTTATTGATTTACTACTGAAAACTATAACTTTACGGAAGGTTTTTTTGTTTAAACAAAATAATACATTTCCACTAAGATTTAAATAAAAATAATTAATTCATTATATTCCTCGATCATTATTTGATAAATACTGAAAATTTCATTAAAATTGGTTAATTTCCTGATTTTTGGTGATTTTTTAAGTAAAGCGAGGGGTTAAAATGTTTATACATTTTGAGCATCGGCATTCATTTTGCCCGTACCTTACATAATAATTCAAAAGGAATTATCCGGCAATATAATAGGTAAGTGTATAAATAAATATATACATATTTTTTTTTAAATCTTAAAACAATGAAATCAAAAAAGTAATTTTTTTTTTATCAGTTTTTAATAATTCAACAGACTTCGAATTTAATTATTATTTTCTCGGAAATCACACAAGTTTTAATTTTAATGTTTAAGATAATATTAAAAGTTAAAGATTAAATATTTTTAGTGTAAAAAAAAAATAAGATACAAACTTACCTTTCTTTCTAGGAATTCAATACGACAAAAACATCGGGATAAATTCGTATTTCTTTTGTGTTCAAAACAGAAAATTTGTTCTGCTTGTTAGGATTTCTTTCGTAAATTGATATAACTTTCGTTTTGTGTGTCCAATCCATTAAGAAATAATATATATGAAAATATAAAAGAATCAAAATTAAAAGATGAAAAATACGATTTAAACGTGAAATTATTTAAAGAAAAAATCAACTGCAAAGAACACTCAATTCAAGGTCATCGTAATACGGTGAAATTATTATTTCGTTCCTTGTGTAAAAATTTCCGTTCATTAGTTGGATTTTTTTATTATTTAACGTTCTCTTCTTATTTCTATGAAGATATGAAAATAAGATTTATTTTTTAAAGATAAAACATTCTATTATTATTTGCATTAATCGAACTACTGTTTACATCCAAGATGATAACAGTAACCCGAATAATCTAAAAAATCCTCATATGAAAATGCGAAACTGAATATTTCACATAAACAACTCAAATAAAAGGAAGGAATTGAACAAATGACAAAAATAGATTTGGATTTTAAAAAGCAAACTATAATTACATGATTACATTATGAAATTTGAAACTTATTGTTATAAAAAAAGCAAACTATAACTACATGATTACATTATGAAATTTGAAACTTATTGTTATAAAAAAAAAGCAAACTATAACTACATGATTACATTATGAAATTTGAAACTTATTGTTATAAAAAAAAAAAGAAACTATAACTACATGATTACATTATGAAATTTGAAACTTATTGTTATAAAAAAAAAGCAAACTAAAACTACATGATTACATTATGAAATTTGAAACTTATTGTTATAAAAAAAAAAAGAAACTATAACTACATGATTACATTATGAAATTTGAAACTTATTGTTATCAAAAAAAAATCAAACTATAACTACATGATTACATTATGAAATTTGAAACATATTGTTATAAAAAAAGCAAACTATAACTACATGATTACATTATGAAATTTGAAACTTATTGTTATAAAAAAAAGCAAACTATAACTACATGATTACATTATGAAATTTGAAACTTATTGTTATAAAAAAAAAGCAAACTAAAACTACATGATTACATTATGAAATTTGAAACTTATTGTTATCAAAAAAAAAAAGAAACTATAACTACATGATTACATTATGAAATTTGAAACTTATTGTTATCAAAACCGATTCAATTATGATGACCTAACCTTAGTATTTCAAACTTAATTGCTAATTAGCTTGCCTGCTAGACATACACTCAGCAAATAAACTGCAGTTATACTCATGCCAGCCATGTTTTCATATTAAAAGTTAAATAGCTAAATTCTTCATAAATCACAAACTATTAAAATACAGTAATAATGAAAATGTAGTTCCTGTTTCTGGTTCATGTATAAAAAAAACTGTTTTAGTATTTTGACTTTTTTTTTTAGAGTAGTTTATTTGACTGTCGAGCTTTGGGCATGTTTTCATTATGAACAGTTTATGAGGCGAATGTTTGTATTTTAGTTTCAAGAACCGCGACATTTTAAATATTGTCGATATTTCCTACCGACGAGTGGTGGGGGGGAAGAAAAGACGTTTAGCTTGCAACGAAAAATTACCTCGTTGCTTACAAGTAAACGTATACTTGTAAATATAACGCGCTGTTAACAGTTGTCGTACCGGTCTGATAGATCTCTAACAACGACAAGAACAAACTACAACAACCCTACAAAAGTGACTCTTTTTATAGTCTCAATCTCTCGTTCAGCGAGATTGAAACGAGACTGGAATGTCTATTTAAGCTATAAGGAATAGACATCCTATTTTCTTCATTAACAAACACCAGGCCGGGCCGTTCACAGCCATGAGTGTCTTTCCCTTCCCACCGAGCCGAGCCGAGCCACCCTCGGTAAGTCAATCAATTTAATTATCACAATATTTCTTAGGTACTCTTGCATAATTTGACCCGACTTCTCGTGAATTCCCGTCAAGCATGGATCGGACGAGACTGGCAATCATTGTCGTAACCTTTCCCTGGCAAATCAAGAAGGGTGCAAGCAAATTACACTGCGTTTATCATAACTGTTTGGGAATTATGTCCCTTTGATGGCAAAATTACGATATAATGCAAATCATGAGACTCAGCTGTTGTTAAATATCGATTTGTGTTCTGTTATATTTTTTTTCTCATATTCACATCTGCGAGTCGGGAGATTTTACAACATCGCGTTACTTCTCTATCAAAGGAGGAGGAAATACATGGGAGGGCTCAAAACATGACAAGTTAAGCAAGAATGATGATAACGCGACACATGGCTAAAATGCGCAAACAAACTAGAAACAGTTACCACACTTTCATCATTAATCCTTTGACGCTGATTGCATGTAAAACATCAGATCTGGAATTATAAGTTAAGATTATCATAAAGTTAACGGAATCGAATCTGATAAAAATAAGTCGCAATTTTCATAATGTAATCATGTGATTATTGTTTTTGTTTCTTGTTGGTTCAAATCTATTTTTTGTTATTTGATTGACTTCGCTATTTGTTCAATTCCTTCCTTTTTGAATTGTTTATGTAAAATATTCAGTTTTGCATTTTTTTTTTTTTATATTTGGATTATTTGGATTACTGTTCTCATTGTGGATGTTAACAGTAGTTCGACTAATCCAAATCATAATGAAATGTTCAATCTTTTACACGAGGAACAAAATAATGATTACACCGTTTTACGATGAACATAAGTTCTTTGTTCTGAAGCAGTTGATTTTTTCTTCTTATAATAATTTCACGTTTAAATCGTGTTTTTTATCTGTTAATTTTGATTCTTTTATATTTACATATATTTAAATGCTTAATGAATTGGACACACAAAACAAAATTTGTATCAATTTACTAAAGATTATATTAAGAAATCCTAACAAACAAACAAATTATCTCCGTTGGGCACAAAAGAAAAACGATTTTTTTCGTATTAAATTCCTGGAATGGAAGGTAAGTTTATTTTTTTCACTTTACAACAATATTATTCAACAACTTTATAATAATCTTAAATATTAAAATAAGTTTATTTTTTATTGCAATGCAATATGAAAGGTAAGTTATTGTTTTACGCTTAAAATATCCCATTCAATAACTTTTAAAATAATCTGAAATATGTTATTTGCAATCTCCCTCAAAAATATTGATTCTTAAAATAATATTAAACATAGAAAAGGTTTAATTTTATTGCAATTCAATAAAAAATATTGATTTCGTAAATAAAAATGTGTTTATTTAAGTAAAATTTACGTGATTTCTGTGAAAATCCTAATGTTTACCATAAACACAATAATTTGAATCGAACTTGGTTTAATTGTTTGACAACTGAACAAAAAACTGTTTTTCGGCATTTAATATATATATATATATATATATATATATATATATATATATATGTGTGTGTGTGTGTGTGTGTGTGTATATATACATGTATATATATTTATGTATATATGAGTGTGTGTATATATGTGTGTGTATATACATGTATATATATGTATATATATATATTTATGTATATATGTGTATATATATGTATACATATATATATATATATATATATATATATATATATATATACATACATGTATATATATGTATATATGTTATATACATATACATAATTTTATATAGATATACAGTTCTGGAGAAGAAACAATTAAAGTAGAAGGTTTGCATACATCTAGTGATCTCTACTATGAAGGGGTGGGATTTAGCTGCTTATCGGGTTTCTCAGGGGTATTTTCATTAAGGGGGTACAAGAGCTTGTTGTTCGTCAGAGCATATACCATTAAAATACTTGTAAAACAAGCGGATGGATGCAATATTGTGTCGATGGAACAGGGGCTGAAGCTTAGATGACAGTTCAGGATCTATCAAGTTGGTGACTCTCTTTTGAATCCTGCCCAGGAGCGAGAGACTAGTAGCAGATGCACCAACTCAAATGTCAATACGCCATACATGGGCGAATGGTAGCTTTGTAGAGGTATAGGATATTTTCAAGTGTAAGTAACTTTCTAGCAGGGTAGAGAGAGCCCACCTTCTTTGCAGCAGTCTTGGCAATCATCTCGATGTATCTATTCCAACTCATGTTTCCTTCATTTGACAGAGTTAAAAGTAGACTCCGTAGCCTAGTGGGTGATGTCATTTTCTCTTCCCTGCAAACTCTTTCTCATAGCCTGTCTCTGCTTTATCATTATTTTCATGGTACGTGCTCATCTGAGTTTCAGTCTATAGCCCCGCTTGTCAAACTTTCACAAGCACTCGTCTAGCTGAAAAAATTATCAATAATTTCCCCCACTATTAATCTGTGCCTGAACATAAACATAGATTCCATGAACAAAGTTTCTTTCTTAGAATACAAACCTGTGGAACTCTTCCATTTGTCTGCTTTCTAGTTGACTATAATATCGTTATTTTCAACTTCAACCTAAACATGTTCGTAATGATGCGTTTCCCTTAAGTAATCCAATTTACCAACAATTACGACGACAGTGGTACATTGACCACTGTATGCTTATTAACCCCTATCCTTGAGTGGTATCTGGGCCTTAATAATGATGACTCTTTTGTCAAACGTAGGTATCTAAAATTTCAAATGTAAAATTTTCACTGATTCAAAAATATATAATAATTTATGATTTCTTAAACTTGAAAAATATATTGATTATTGTGTAAAAACAACTTTTAAAAAATAACAAATGTTACAAACTATTAAAAACTGGGGTCGCAAATCAAAATCCAACATGTTTCAACATTTTGTAAGAACATATTCTGTGGAGATCATAAAATTCTATAAAGTTTCTTCCGTGAACAACTTGTGCTTTAGTTCTAATTAAATAACTTTATATCTCTTAAGTCTGCACTTTATAAACCACAAACAAAATGGATAGTGCCAGCACAGAAATGTTAGGTAAGCTTATCTAATGCAATGCTCACCTAACAATGAAGTACAACCGCACAATATATATATTGTCTGATTATTATGTGAAGATGAATTAGTATTGATACAACACATAAATATTTTAAGGTCAATCGATTTAGCAGGTGAGTTGTTACACACTCCTTACACATAATACAATTTAATGTCCGGGTAAAGTTTGCTATAAAAACAGTAAAGATGATATTTAATGAAAATATGGATACTCAGGGTTCGTTGAATTAGCATATTTTTTAATGTGGCATATCTTTTAATATGACACTAAAAACATTCGATGTTAAAGGGAGAAACAGTTTAAAGTCGTTAACAAATGAAAATCATATGAAATCATATTAATTCAGTAAAAACTCAATAATAATGATAATCATATGAAATAATATTTAATTCAATAAAAAACTCAATAATAATGATAATCATATGAAATCATATTAATTCAATAAAAAACTCAATAATAATGATAATAAATGAAATCATATTAATTAAATAAAAAAAATCAATAATGATGATAATAAAATGAAATCATATTAATTCAATAAAGAACCCAATAATAATGAACCTCATATTTAATCCTATTAAATTCAATAAAAAACTCAATAATAATGATAATCATATTAAATTATTTTAATTCAATAAACTCAATAATAATTTTAATCATATGAAATCATATTAATTCAATAACAAAATCAATAATAATGAAAATAATATGAAATAATATTTAATTCAATGAAAAACTCAATAATAATAAAAATAATATGAAATAATATTTAATTAAATAAAGAACTCAATAATAATGAACCTCATATTAAATCCTATTAAATTCAATAAAAAACTCAATAATAATGATAATCATATGAAATAATATTTAATTCAATAAAAAGGTCAAAGATAATGATAATCATATGAAATCATATTGAAGTCAATAAAAACGCAATAATAATGATAATCATATGAAATCATATTTAATTCAATAAAAAACTCCATAATAATGATAATCATATGAAATAATCTTTAATTAAATAAATAACTCAATAGTAATGATAATCATATGAAATAATATTTAATTAAAAAAAAACGCAATAATAATGATAATCACATGAAACATTTTATTCAATAAAACTCAATGATAATGATAATCATCAGAAATAATATTTAATTCAATAAAAAACTCAATAATAATAATCATTTGAAATAATATTTTATTCAATGAAAAACTCAATAATAATGATAATCATATGAAATAATATTATATTCAATAAAAACTCAACAATATGTGTAATCATATAAAATCATATTTTATTCAATGAAAAACTCAATAATAATAATAATCATATGAATGTATGAATTTTAGTCAATAATAATGATACTCATATGAAATCTTATTTTATTCAATAAAAACTCAATATTTATGATAATCATATGAAATAAGATTTTATTCAATAAACACTCAATAATAATGATAATCATATGAAATAATGTTAAATTCTATAAAAACACTAAATAATAATCATAATCATCTGATATAATATTCAATTCAATAAAAAACTCAATAATAATGATAATCATATGGAATCATAATTCAATAAAACCTCAATAGTAATTATTATTATATGAAATAATATTTTATTCAATAAAAACTCAATAATAATGATAATCATATGAAATAATATTTTATTCAATAAAGCAACTTAATAATAATGTTTATCATATGAAATAATATTTAATTCAATAAAAAAATTAATAATAATGATAGTCATATAAGATAATATTTAATTCAATAAAAAACTCAATAATAATGATAATCATATGAAATAATATTTAATTAAATAAAAAACTCAATAATAATGATAATCATATGAAATAATATTTAATTCAATAAAAAAACTCAATAATAATGATAATCATATGAAATAATATATAATTCAATAAAAAACTCAATAATAATGATAATCACATGAAACATTTTATTCAATTAAAAAACTCAATAATAATGATAATCATATGAAATAATATTTAATTCAATAATAAACTCAATAATAATGATAATCATATGACATAATATTTAATTCAATAAAAAAATTCAATAATAATCATAATGATATGGAATAATATTTTATTCAATAAAAAACTCAATAATAATGATAATCATATGAAATAATATTTGATTCAATAAAAAACGCCATAATAATGATAATACTATAAAATTTTATTTAATTCAATAAAATCTCAATAATAATAATAATAATATGAAATCCTATTTAATTCAATAAAAAAACTCAATAATTATTATAATCATATCAAATCCTATTTAATTCAATAAAAAACTCAATAATAATGATAATCATATGAAATAATATTTGATTCAATAAAAAACTAAAAAAAATGATAATCATATGAAATAATATTTCATTCAATAAAATCTCAATAATAATGATAATGATGTGTAATCCTATTTAATTCAATAAAAACTCAATAAAAATGATAATCATATGAAATAATATTTAATTCAATAAAAAACTCAATAATAATTATAATCATAGTAAAACATATTTAATTCCATAAGAAACTCAAAAATAATCATATGAAATAATATTTAATTCAATAAAATCTCAATAATAATGATAATCAAATGAAATAATATTTAATTAAATAAAAACCTCAATAATAATCGTAATCATATGAAATAATATTTTATTCAATAAAAACTCAATAATAATGATAATCATATGAAATAATATTTAATTCAATAAAAAAAACTCAATTTGATGATAATCATATGAAATCTTATTCCATTCAATAAAAAACTCAATAATAATTATAATCATATGAAATAATATTTAATTCAATAAAAAAACTCAATAATAATGATAATCATATGAAATAATATTTAATTCAAACAAAACTCAATAATAATGATAATCATATTAAATAATACTTAATTCAATAAAAAAAACTCAATAATAACCATAATAATATGAAATAATATTAAATTCAATAAAATAATAATTAATAATGATAATCATATGAAATATTATTTAATTCAATAAAAAAACTCAATAATAATGATAATGTGGAATGGTTGACCCATTCAAATAAAACAGACGATGAGGCGAGGTTTTGTCATGATTTTTCCATTGCTTATGACCTCACTCAGATTGTTCAAGAACCCAGCCATGTGCCTGATACAACCGGTCAATAAAAGCCTCCTAGACCTTTTTCTCTCAACTTCCCCTGAGCTATGTTCATGTTCCGTTCATTCACCTCTAGGATCCTCCGACCACTCTGTCGTATAAGTTAAGATAAAAACGAAATGTAAGAAGTCCCCAGACGTACCCCTCCACCATACTGTATACCGATACTCTATGGCTGACTGGGATAGCTTCCGTACATTTATATCTGATTTACCTCTGCACTCCATGTTTAAAAAGGAAGTGTCCTCTATAGTATCAGATCTGACCGAATGGTTAATTGTAGGCATAGACCAATTCATACCATCTAAAAAATTCCAACAAAAACCTAACAGCCATGGTTCTCCCCAGAATGTGCTGCTGCTATCGCGCACAGAAATCACTTTTTCCATAGCTACCAACGTAATAGATGCACTGAGACTAAAGCTGCTTTCAGGACTGCCAGCAACCACTGTAAAAGAGTAATAAAAAAATGCTAGAGAGCTATATGCCCAGTCTGTTAAATTCAAGGTAGCTGATCAGCGGCTTGGTTCCCACCAGTTTTGGCAAATAACAAATAGGATCCTGAACAGAAGTGTGCATTCTATCCCAACCATTATCAATGGCCCAGAGGTCATCTTGTCAGCGTCAGACAAGGCCAAACTATTTGCAAAGAACTTTGTAGCTAATTCTACCCTATGCGACGAAGGCCATCAACTCCCCATTTTTCCTCCTATAACACAGAACAAGCTAGGTAACATACAAATATCCGTGCATGAGGTCGCCAAGCTAATCAAGAACCTAGATTCCAGTAAAGCAACTGGCCCTGATGGCATCCCAATTATAGTGTTAAAAAGCTTCAATCAGAACTTGCTCCCATACTTACGAAACTATTTAAGCGCTGCCTTAAGGAGAAATGCTTTCCGACTCCATGGAAGACCTCATCAGTTTGCCCTGTATTTAAGAATTCAGATGATAAGTCATTTCCCTCTCAGTACAGACCAATAAGTCTCCTGTGTGTTATGAGTAAGTTGCTTGAATCCATATTAAATAGAGAAATAGTCAACCACCTCAGCAGGAACAACCTTCTTACTGACACACAATATGTTTTCCATTCTGCAAGATCTACCGCAGATGTGCTGACGGTTATATCCCACAGGATTAGTGAATCTCTTGACAAAGGCTTCCTTTCTAGGGCAATTGCTCTTGACATATCAAAGGCCTTCTACAATATATGGCATAAAGGTCTACGTCACAAGATTTCCAGCTACGGTATAACTGGAAATGTTTTCTCAATCATTAAATCATTTCTCTCTGATAGGCTCATAAGAGTAGTGGTAGATGGACAAAAATCGGAGGCCTGCATTATAAATGCTGGAGTCCCTCAGGGGTCAATCCTGCGCCCAACTCTCTTCCTGATCTACATCAATGACCTCCCTAAACACATACTTAAATCATTCGTTGACATCTATGCTGATGACACGACCATCTACGGCAACACATCAAAGGCTGTAAATGACAAAGTTCTCTCTGATTCTCTCTCCTCTGATCTCGCGCGCGTTGTTCAGTGGGGGAAGATGCGTCTGGTTACCTTTAATGCATCCAAAACCAAACTCCTATCCTTACATCATCAACGCTCTGATCCCCATCTGGCATCAATTGTGATGGATGGCTCTCGTCTGGGTGAGGCCCCGTGTTTTGACAAGCTTCTGGGTTTGACCTTTACTCCTGATCTGAAATGGAACACGTACATCAAGTCTGTTGCCAAGGTCGCTGGAAAGATGGTGGGATCCTTCTACCGCTCCAGAAGATATCTCACTACTGATGCAATTCTCTATCTATATAAAAGCCAAGTACGTCCAAGGATGGAATACTGCTGCCATATCTGGGCAGGAGCTGCAAAAAACAGCCTATCCTGCCTTGACAGAGTACTAAATAGACTTCCTGGCTTAGTGGGGGGATGCCCTTTTCTCTACCCTGCAACCTTTCTCCCACAGAAGAGACGTTGCGAGCCTATCCTTGTTTTATCGTTATTTCCATGACAGGTGCTCGTCTGAACTCCAATCTCTGGTCCCCCCTCGCCAATCTTTCACAAAAAACACCCCTCTAGCTGAATCCACTGTGAAAAATTTCCCCCACTCTATATCTGTGCCTAAATCAAAGCGTGGATTCCATGAACAAAGCTTCTTTCTTAGAATTGCACGCCTGTTGAACTCTGTTCCGTCTGTCTACTTCCCACCGGACTACAACTTGGATATCTTCAAGTCCAACGTTAACAAATTCCTAATGAACCGCCCCTTAAGTAAACACTTCATCAAATCTCCACACTAACGTAATGTACTTGCAATAACCCTTATCCCTGAGTGGCTTCGGGGCCTTGATAAGTGGTGATCACTGTGTAAAAAAAATAAAATAAAAAATGATCATATGAAATAATATTTAATTCAATAAAAAAAATTCAATAATAATGATAGTCATATGAAATAATATTTAATTCAATACAAAACTCAATAATAATGATAATCATATGAAATAATATTTAATTCAATACAAAACTCAATAATAATGATAATCATATGAAATAATATTTAATTCAATAAAAACTCAATAATAATGATAATCATATGAAATAATATTTTATTCAATAAAAAATCAATAATAATGACAAGTGTGTGCTCGTTTTACTTGTTGATCTAGTGTTAATGTAGTCACTGTTCAGGTACCTCGTTATAATTTTTTTTTTTACATAGGGATCACCACATTATCAAGGCCCAGAGGCCACTCAAGGATATGGGTTAAAGAGTGTACAGTAGAAATTGGACAATATAGTAATCATTAGTAATGAAAATTTGGTAAATTTGATAACTTATATGGAACGACTCATCAAGAACTTATTTACTTTAGACTTGAACACAACCATGTTGTAGTCAGCCGGAAAGCAGGAAAACGGAAGACAATTCCACAGGCGTGCAGTTCTAAGAAAGAAGCTTTGTTCATGGAATCTATGTTTAGGTTTAGGCACAGATAAAGAGTGGGGGAAATTATTGATAGTGTTTACAGCTAGACGAGTGTTTCTTGTGAAAGTTTGGCGAGGGGGACCATAGATTGAAGCTCAGTCGAACACTTTCCATGAAAATAACGATACATCAGAGACAAACTCGCAACATCTCTTCTGTGAGATAGAGGTTGCAAGGAGGAGAAAAGGACATCTCTTATGAGGCTACGAAGTCTATTTTGAACTCTATCAAGGCAGGACAAGTCCTTTCTAGCAGCTCCTGCCCAGATGTGGCAACAGTATTCCATCCTTGGACGCACCTGGCTCTTATATAGATAAAGAATAGCATCAGCAGTGAGATATTTACCGGATCGATAGAAAGATCCCACCATTTTTCCAGCGGCCTTGGCAACAGATTTGATGTACGTGTTCCATTTAAGATCAGGAGTAATGGTCAAGCCCAGAAGCTTGTCAAAACTTGAGGCCTCCTGAAGACGAGAGCCATTCATTTCAATTGATGCCAAATGTGGATTAGAATGTTGATGATGTAAAGAGAGAAGCTTGGTTTTAGATGCATTAAAAGTAACCAGCCACTCCTTTTCCCATTGTACTACATGCTCAAGATCAGAGGAGAGAGAATTGGAGAGAACTTGGTCGTTTACTGTCTTAGATGTGCTACCATAAATGGTAGTGTCGTCAGCATAAATGTCTACAAATGATGTAAGGATGTGATTTGGAAGATCATTAATACATCATCATATTCCAGTACCTTTCACTTGAAAGCTGTAGACCTGGAGCTCTACTCTGCCCGTTTTCTTTGCCTATAAAAATTCACTATAAAATTACTTAAAACTATATTCCTTAGAAATAGGATCAGAATTAACTTTCTAAATATTAATCCATTTTTATAGATTTATTATTAAATGTGCTGATCTTACACCTGATTAAGTTTTTAAAAATATGTTAAGCTGAATTAGAGATGAACAGATATTTTTTTTATTGGTTTGGAATAATAGGATTGACACAATGAGAAATACACGAAAAGAAATAGAAAATGTAATTGTCCTAAGCAAAGAAAATATCAATCTATATGTGGTAGTTGTATTGTTATAAAATGCTTAGTTAAAAATCAAAATGATATAATTAGATTCAATGTTTGTTATATGTTAATAATAATTTAAATATTTTGTCTTACTAATATTTAAATATAAAACATTAAACTCGCTTATAAGTTAAACGTCTATGATTGCAAATAATTTTAACGTTCAGATGAATTAAGAATGAACAAATATTTTCAGATAAAACATTCCAACCCCAATTTTAAACTTTTTTGCCTCAAACAATAGAAGACTAACAAGTAGGCTTTGTAATATTCTTACTATGTTAATCGTGTATTAAAAAATTATTAAATAACAATTTTGTTTTAATCAATAGTTAAAGATTCACTTGCTGATGCGTTAAACGCATGTAGTAACAACAATTTCAATGTTAAATGAATTAGCAATAAACGGATATCCTTAAACAATTTATAAATTTTAATAATATGCTTTAAATTTGAGAAATATATATGGAAAACAAGTAAAACTAATAAAAAATAAATGTACAGATTTTACTGTAGATTTTTCTAACCGAATTAGTTTCATTTTTTGCATAAAATAAGTCTCTTTGAAGAAAGTGTTGAGAGTTTTATTGAATTTACATATTCCTATATCAAGTATCCCTATATACAGTATATGCTTTTGCTTTAGATGAACGTTGAGAGGATACAATATATTTATCTCATTATAACAATGACAAATATTACATTAAGATTGTCACACACGCATGTGCGTATTTTCCTTAAAACAGAATATCTTAAAATTGCAACGTTGGTAATTAAGTACGTTGGTGCAAAGCATATACTTAAAACGTTTTTAGAATTCTAAGACAAAGATGGTCTTGGTAGTTGCACGAAGCCATATTTGGCAACAATAACAATACATATGATAACAATTTTGTTTTAACCAATAGTTAAAGATTAAATATTAACTCGCTTAAACTTATTATATTTCTATTATAAGAAATATATTTTTATTATTATCTGTAGCAACTATGGTAGTTTTATGCTTATTGTTTTTACAAATTATTACTATATTATTGTTTATTTTACTTTATTAATTGCATAATTCCTTTATCTATTACAAAATACTTTGAATAGTATTTAACATTTAAACAATATGAATGTGAATTAAGTGTTTATTTCTGTGATTTTTAAATGTTTTATGAGTTATGTTTCTTGTTTTATTGGTACGATTAAAATAAACAATGATATTAAAATATTTAATTTAATTTATTTTTATTTGCAGATGTTCCTGCTTGAATGTTTTTAATGAATATTAAGGTACCATCCTTCACCTTAAACAATATTCTATACACAATTATTTCCTTACGTGACTGACAACAAAAACGGCAGCACAAAACTTTAACAAAGTATTCTATACACAACAAAAGGCTGGCAACAAATAGTGATAAAAACATCACACATATTTAAATTTGTGAAATTTTGTATAATGATTTTATAAATAAATGAAAAGAAATAAAGTGATACAAATTGAAGTTTCATTAGCATAAAATCTAACTTGCATCAGCAACTCCAGATTAAAACTGAAAAATTGTTTATAATCTTGTTGCAGGAACCATTTTATTAACTATGAATATACACATTAGGGAAAAGCCACATTCTTGTAAACTTTGTGGATATTCTTGTTCTCAAAAATCAACATTAGTGATACATATGCGATCTCACACTGGGGAAAAGCCATATTCTTGTGAAGTGTGTGGATATTCCTTTACTGAAAAATCAAAGTTAGTGAGACATATGAAAACTCACACTGGGGAAAAGCCACATTCTTGTGAAGTTTGTGGATATTCTTTTACTGAAAAATCAAAGTTAGTGAGACATATGAGAACGCACACTGGAGAAAAGCCACATTCTTGTGATGTGTGTGGATATTCTTTTACTGAAAAATCAAAGTTAGTGAGACATATGAGAACTCATACTGGGGAAAAGCCACATTCTTGTGAAGTGTGTGGATATTCTTTTACGGAAAAATCAAAGTTAGCGAGACATATGAGAACTCATACTGGGGAAAAGCCATATTCTTGTGAAGTTTGTGGATATTCTTGTTCTCAAAAATCAACATTAGTGAGACATATAAGAACTCACACTGGGGAAAAGCCACATTCTTGTGAAATGTGTGGATATTCTTTTACTGAAAAATCAAATTTAGTGGGACATATGCGATCTCACACTGGGGAAAAGCCACATTCTTGTGAAGTGTGTGGATATTCTTTTACAGAAAAATCAAATTTAGTGGTACATATGAGGACTCACACTGGCGAAAAGCCACATTGTTGTGAAGTTTGTGGATATTCTTGTTCTCAAAAATCAACATTAGTGAGACATATAAGAACTCACACTTTGGAAAAGCCACATTCTTGTGAAGTGTGTGAATATTCTTTTACTGAAAAATCAACATTAGTGACACATATAAGAACTCACACTGGAGAAAAGCCGCATTCTTGTGAAGTGTGTCGATATTCTTTTACTGAAAAATCAAAGTTAGTGGGACATATGAAAACTCACACTGGAGAAAAGCCACATTCTTGTGAAGTGTGTGGATATTCTTTTACTGAAAAATCAAATTTAGTGAGACATATGAGAACTCACACTGGGGAAAAGCCACATTCTTGTGAAGTGTGTGGATATTCTTCTTCTCAAAAATCAACATTAGTGAGACATATGAGAACTCACGTTGCTTACTAGATACAGACCTCCTGTATCTTCGGCCTCTCTGTAAAGGGGTTTATTAGTGTATCTCAGAGTTTCCCTGCAAAGGGACATGGATTGATATACAAATATGAGGATGCTTCTTTCAGGAAGTAAATCCCAACCAAATGTTCCCAAAAAACATATGAACAGGAAAATAATAAAAAGTAGACACTGGCATGACGACGCCCAGGATACAAAAGGTCCCCTCGTCATGGTTACGCACTGGGTCGTATGTGGAAAACAATACTGCAATTTTTCCCAATGATACTACTACAGGTAGCAAGACTATGCTGGAGAATCCACCAGACCAGACAAATTCTGATCCTGGACTCAGGCAAAACCAAGCAAAGACTGCAAGAAAACGCAATTATAAAACAGATTGCGGTAAAGCAAAATACCTTCACTGCTTCAAATACTCAAGATTTGAAAAATGGGGTTGGTGCAAGGACAAAATATTCGAGGGCCAAATAAATAAAAAACGGATTTACCAAGAGAAAAACTGGAGGCAACAACAACCAAAAAATTACTCTCTATAGTCTCACAAATTGATAAATATATACATCCACATGAGATTAATGAGATAAAGGAGAGAGCCATAAAAGTGGCTAAAACTGACTTCAATTCCCAAAAAGACCAGGGAGAACACCATGAAACACAGTGGAGCCGGGAAGAAAAGTGGACCCTTATAGTGGCAATGGAGTATGCCGAAACCAAATATACAGGGCTAATAGAACATACAAAAATAACATCTCAAAGGGAAGAATGACTTCCCAGAAATCTAACTTTTTGATGAATGAAACATTCTCATATGGAACATTCCCGTATGATGAGATTGCAAAACTAAAACGCTGCACTCACCAGATCGCGACAAGCGGGGAGCGTCCAATCGACAACCCTGTCCCCATGCAGGAACCTAACCAGACAGCCAATATATATATAGCCCAGCAACGAACACTGCGGCACAGGCACATGACACAAGGGAGAGATCTCCACCGAAAGAATGAGCACCCACCAAAATATCCTCATCAATAAATGGCCTGTCAAAGAAACAAGACCACCAGATTCTGTGACGACAGAGCCAAAATAATACTCAAAATCTACTGATAGATGCAGAGCTGATTGAGCTAGAGAACCTGCTGGCCAATCAAACTGAAAGAACAAGGCATCTACAACTACAAGAAAGACGCAGACTAGTCCAAATAAAGATGACCAAGGCCTTCAAAAATGTTGCTGTAAAAGTGAACGACGCCCTCTCTAAGTAAGTATCAACAGATACTTCGTTAACAGAAATTAACCATGCAACATATTGGGCCGCATGGTTTATCCAAACAAAACTCCTTCCCCAAGCATCGGAAAGAAAAGAGAGTACGTAGGAGGCCTAAACCAAATAAACCAGTCTAGAAAACCAAACTCCAAAAAAGGATAAATGGTCTCAGAAAAGAATTATCCCAGATATCTTCTTTCCTGCGGACCGAAAACCCCAGACAAAAAGAAGGCGAGAACTTTAAAATCTCAATACTCCCTTCAAACTACGAACCAGCTAAGAGCCCATGTAGCAGAAAATCAGGCAAAAGTGAAGGACAGATCGAATCAATCTTAGCTACACAATAAAAAATAAGCAACAAAAGGTCCATGAACAGGTTGTTTGACAGAACCCCAAGAATAGTGTACCGAAATCTCATTAGCGATAATATCAAAGTAACATCACCACAACACAAGAACAGGCCACTGTATGAGGACCCAAAACAACATCGGGAGAGGGAGTGGATAGGCACAATAAAAGGATCAGTCAAGGGCATAATCCATTACAGCAACTTCAAAAGCCCAGGAACTGATAACATTCCTAATTTCTGGCTGAAAAAGCTGACAGCACTACATCAACACTATGCCCTAGCATTCAAACGAATTATCACTGGCAAAGAAGAACCGCCAGAATGGCTCACTATTGGCAAAACGACTCTTGTACCCAAGAGCCATGAACCACATCTGCCAAATAAATACCGACTTATCTGCTGCCTTTCAACCACATACAAATTTCTTACTGGAATAATTGCTGACGCAATCAATTAGCATCTGACCGATGGTGAATACCTTGAGAAGGAGCAGAAAGGGTGCACGAAAAACAAGCTTGGGACAAAATATCAACTTCTTTTGAACAAAACAATCCTGGAAGACTGTAAGAAGCGACAAAGAAACCTGTCAATGGCCTGGATTGACTACAAAAAGGCATTTGACAGTGTCCCTCATTCCTGGATAATGAGGTGTCTGGAGCTGTATAATGTCCATGAGAACATAAGATCTTTTATTACAAAACAAATGACAATGTGGCAAACATCTATTTCCCTACACCACATGGAAGGGACAATGCAGTCTTCAAATATTAGCATCCAGCGAGGCATATTTCAAGGCGATAGGCTATCACTACTACTATTTTGCCTTGCAATCGATCCACTCAGCAAGCTTCTAAAACAATGTGATGCTGGGTACAATCCCAGTAGAGACAGAAAAAAAGATCAAAGTAAAAGAGTGAATCATTTACTTTTCATGGACGATCTAAAACTCTATGCAGAGACAGAAAAACACCTTGTCTCCCTGATAGAAATTGTGAAAACATTCTCAGAGTATGTCTGCATGGAGTTTGGATTTGATAAATGTGTTAAATGCACAATAAAAAATAGGAAAAACAACATCCGAACATTTTCGCATCAATGACATTGACGATATGAAAGAGGATTCTACATACAAATACCTCGGCAAACAAAGGAAACCATAAATATGGAACTTGAAAAAATGAGACGTAAGGCAGAACAGGAATACACAGTACGTCTGAAAAGAAAATTAAGGCTATTACAGCATCATTGATGATTTCAAAGAGGATTCCACACAAATACCCCGGCATTGAGGAAAACATAAAGGTGGAACACGAAAAAATGCGACGTAAGGCAGAACAGGAATACAAAGTACGTCTGAAAAAGATCCTTAAATCTGAACTAACCCTAAAAACAAAATTACGGCTATAAAACAGCTTGCAATACCTGTGATCACGTACGGTTTCGATATTATAGACTGGTCTCAATATAACATAAACAGGCTCGATACAAAGACCAGGAAACAACTATCACTACATAAGGTAACATACCGAAACCAATGCATGGACAGGATATACCTACCACAAAAAGAAGGGGGCTTAGGCTTCACTGAATTCAACCATACATATCGAGCCACTATAGTAAGCATGGGCCAATATATTAAAACTTCAACGGACCTAACTAAAAATGGTGAAAGACCATCATGATCATCTTTATCAACAAACCTCAATCACAAAGCTTGCTGAAAACTTTGGAGGAGTCATACCGGAGAACACTGTCAATGTACACGATACACCAGCGACACAGGTTGCAAGAATCAAAAGAAAAAAATACACCGAAATAGATAGAGACAAGAAAGGAAGGATGGAAACAAAATCAGCAAGCAGGGAAGTTCCTAGAGGAGCTCAACAAGGAGTACATAGACAAAGATGCTTCACTCGAATGGCCCAAGAGTGGGAGACTTCCATTTGATGAAGAAAGACATTGTAGCCGCGCAAGATCAGGGCTTACTCACAAATGGATTTAAAAAACGGCTGGCCTACAAACAAATGGCGAGTGTAGGTTTTGCCATTCAGCAATTGAGAGTCCAAGCCCCCTAATGTCTGCATGCCCAATCTTATTGACAGATGGCCATTACACTACTCGTCACAACGTATGCAAGTACATCCATTGGAAGATCTGTGGAGAGACGCAACTGGAGAGATCGCTGAACATCTGGGAACATGAGCCACCACCAATAACATCAAATGGAAATGTGACCGTGTTCTATGACAAAACCATACAGGCAGGCAGATACATAAAAGACAAGGCCATCCAAACCAGATATTGTTATATGGAATAAGCCTGAAAGAACTGCGCTCATTGTCGATGTCACAGTCCCAAATGATTACGGCCTTAATAGAGTTGAACAGGAAAAGATAACAAAGTATCAGGACCTAAAAAATGATCTAAAAACGACAAGGTCTCTAAAAGAAATAAACATTATACCGATTGTGATAGGAGCGACTGGATGAATAAAAAAGAATATTCAGAAATACTTAAAAGCAATCCCTGGAAAATCAAGCAGTAAGAAAATACAGATATCAGCCATAAAGGGAACAGTGTCTATTCTTAAAAGACCCCTCGGATATAAATTTAAATCATAACGGAATCAAGTGTTAGCTTCAGGAAGGAGCCCTTGATCTCTTAAAACTTACTGAAGTAAAATAAAAAAAAAAAGTGAAAAGCCACATTCTTGTCAAGTTTGTGGATATGTTTTTCTGATAAATCAAATTTAATTCTTGTGAAGTGTGTGGATATTCTTTTTCTCAAAAACCACATTTAGTAACACATATCAGAACTCACACTGAGGGGAGAACTTGAATGCCTACTAGACACTATCCTCGGGTGTCTAAGGTCTCTCTGTACAGGGGTTTGTCAGAACAATCTGGCATGAGGATACTTTTCCATAGAAGTAAACCCTGACCAAATATTCAAAATCACATAGTATTCGCAGCCCAAATAAGATCTCACTACAGCTACCCCACAGCTTTTTCGAGGAATGGTGCACCTTCTCCAAGTGATATTACCTCAAGTAATAGCACAAAGCTGGATACTCCACCAGACTAGATAAATTCTTGTCCTGGAATCCAGTAAGACCAAGAGACCACCACGAAAGATACACTACAACGTATAAAAATGTTTAATTGGGGAGAGGAAAATTATGTTCTCAATTTCTTTACTAACTCCGTGTTTGAGAGATAAAGAACTTTAATGGAACATCCGAATATCTATGTATCTCATATAGAGTTCAAGTGTTAGCCCCAGGTCGTGGGCCCCTTGATTTCTGAGAACTTCGACTGAAGTAAAATAAAACAAAGTGTTAAACGCTACATACTTGTGAAGTATGTGGCTGATGCATTTGACTACTCTCCACCGAGACTACAGCTACTGTTTCAGCAGAATGTTGATAGATGATCAAGCATCACAAGCCTAAATAAATGGGCCAAGTGTATGCCCAGATCTCGAAAAAAGATCTATACCAAGAATATGCAGCTAGATGAAGACACTGACATCTGAGATCAAGAACACGAACCCTACAAATACATTGGCATTGAAGAAAATGACAACATACTACATGCGAACAAATACCACACATATATTAATGCTTCTGGTTGATACCATCGATATTCTGGCAATATTATTCTACAATTATTGTAAAATTCACATGTTTTCTTATTTAATTGTCATGTTTTGTTTGGTAAATTTTTGTATGTATTTTTTCAATTCCATTTTTATAACTATTTCTCGGTTGAATAACTTCGATAGTTTGAAAATAAAATGAATATAGAGATTATGCAGCTAGATGAAGACACTAACATCCGAGATCTAGAAGAGCATGGACCCTAGAAAGACATTGGTATTGAAGAAAACGACAACATACTACATGCCAACAAATACCACATATTAATGGCAATATCTTTCTACAATTATTGTAAAATTCACATGTTTTCTAATTTCATTGTCATGTTCCAATTGTTTGGCAAATTTTTTTATGTATTTTTCAATTCCATTTTCATAACTATTTCTCGGTTGAATAACTTCGATAGTTTGAAAATAAAATTATTTTATCACTGTATAAATTTGTTTCTTTATTTATCAAAGATTAAACTTTTAAGGATGAATGATAATTTGTTCATGCTGTTCGATTTCTAAGTGTTCATTTAAACCAGTAATAGAAACTTCACGTTTGTATCAGAAAATTGATTACACTGTAAAATCAGTAAATATACATTTTTATGTTGATATCAGTTTAACATTGTAGCAGTCTATGAATAGACATAATTGTACTATTCTTCCTAGGAAGTTGATCATTGACAGCAGTGACTTCTTAGCCGTGATCCTATTACATAAGAGTCTCTTAGAACACGTTTTTCATGATCATCTTAAAACTTAATGGACTTTGAACTGATATAAATTACGTTTTATTCTTATTAAAAGAAAATATCAAACATCAGTCATATATTTATTAGTTTGAGATTTCAGACAACCAAATACTTCTGTCTAATCCATGTATAGGTACCATACCCGGAAAAAAGTTTATTTAAAATAAAAAAATAAAAAAATAAATTTATATAGCATATTAACAAAAATGCATTGACAAATTAAAAAAAAACTATAAAACTTCATTCAAGGTTCAATATAAAAATAAATGTAAAAATAATTAATGTTTTGAATAAATTATAATGTCAAGATACCAAATAAAATAAAATGTACTTTTTTTTAACTAAAGTAGGTTTTGAAACTTTCGACGATAATCAATTATAATGTCAAGATATAAAATAAAATAAAATGTACTTTTTAAGTAAAATTGTTTTGAAACTTTCGACGATAATGAATTATAATATCAAATTACCAAATAAAATAAAATGTACTTTTTTTTAACTAAAATATGTTTTGAAACTTTCGATGATAATGAATTATAATGTTAAGATATCAAAAAACTAAAATGTACTTTGTTAACTAAAATATGTTTTGAAACTTTCAACGATAATGAATTTAACTAAAATATGGTTTGAAACTTTCGACGATAATGAATTATAATATCAAGATACCAAATAAAAAAATGTACTTTTTTTAACTAAAATATGGTTTGAAACTTTCGACGATAATGAATTATAATGTTAAGATACCAAATAAAATAAAATGTACTTATTTTTAACTAAAATATGTTTTGAAACTTTCGATGATAATGAATTATAATGTCAAGATACCAAATAAAATAAAATGTATTTTTTAACTAAAAAAAATGCATACATATTTAAAGGCGATTGGAGTTTACACGCCTCTTCAATCACACGTTAACACATGTTAATTTTTACAAAAAATATGGATGACACGAATTGTAATAATTTCGTTTAATTAATTTAAATTTGCTGTATCATAAAAATATATGCTTATTTGACTAGAATGGTTTACTTCGCCTTTTCTAACTAGCACCTGTCCAAATATATTGGTCCACAATGATCACCGTTTATCTTTATGGCAGCTGTTTTATATCATAAAAGACCTGCTTATTTAGATAGAATAATTTTCACAAAAATTATGGATAACACGAATTGTCGTAATTTCGTTTATTTGCAATTTAATGTATCATAAAGGGTATGCTTATTGAAACACAATAGTTTTAAAAGAACGCAATGAAAAACTTTTTTGTGACCTTGAACGTGACCTTACACGACCTTAAACCTCTGATCGCGGCCCAGTTATGATCTTAACCCTGGGTCGGTACAGTTATAACCTTAACCTTGGTCGATGCCCAATTATGACTATCCTAGTCACCGGGTAATTAATTATGTCGACTGGGCAACCAGGTCTGCCAACCTTGGTACGTCGCGTCACCCAGTGGGTCCTCGTCAAGGCGTTGGAGGACTCTTCTCGGTTGCACGGTCCTCAAGGCCTGTTCTTCTTGATCGTCTAGTTGGTCGTCCTGTTGACTGGGTGTTCGTTGACGGGAACGGGGTCACAAGTGGCAAGTAAAAGAAATAAAGTTACATGGAACAACAGCACATCAGCAAATAAACTCCGGAGGTTGGTTGATATATAATGTATTTAGGAAATTCATAAATGATTATCTACAGACGTATGTACAATTGAAGATTGAATGGAAGCAAGCAATTAGATTTGTGAATGAGCTTCTTGTTATTGAAATACTCGGTCGGAGTCGCGGACCGTTGTAATTATCGTTAAGGTGTTCTGGCTGGTCTCTTCCTAGGTCATCTGAATTCTATTAAGTTGCAAATTGAGCTCTCTGGCGACCAGCGAGGGGGAGAGAGAAGTTGGGTGGCTGGATTCCTCTGCCGAGACCTTTGTCTCTCCAAGGATCTCTCTGTCTTCTCTCTTCTTCTATCTCTTTCTATCTGATTAAATCGAGTTTTAAAGATCTTATATAGTAAAACCCTTGAATAATGACGACGCCTACGTTCGTCTTCGACCAATCAAATTGATTGATAACAATCCACCTGATTCCTTCTCATTGGTCGATTTGGCCTGTGGCAGGTATTATTTTTCCGCCCTCAATTTCCAAAATCAAATTTAATTCCTCCCCAACTTGCCTGACCCCGCCTTCTCGATAATGGTTTTTTCCATATTATCAACTGATAATCAGAGGAAATATTATGTTTAGCTTGTAATAGATCACCAGATTTCATCTATTTAAAAATATCCGTTTGATCTTCTTTCCCCTTTGAATTATTTGTTTTGTAAAAACATCCGTGTGATTTAAAAAAAAAATATTATTTACATGTCAGAATTTCATTAGCGCCCAAAACAATTTGCCAAAAGACATTTTTAGATAAGTCATAATTGGAAATAAACACTGGCTTGCTTTTGAAGTCCTTTGTGCATCGGCAGATTGAGTATTTCAACAAGATATTTTATTTACGCCCAAAACATATTATCATTCTGAAAAACAATTCATGTCGAACCTTGGGCTGACGTCATTAATTCTTTTATCGGCCCGATCTGTTTCGTGTGTGTGTGTGTTTCTCAGATCACAAACGATCCGACATTTCACCTGTCAAACACCACATTTCAAGCCGACTGGCATTTCAAATCTGTTTCGGAATATTTTGTGTTGGCTCGTTTAGTTCAAACGCGAGTGTATTTTGGTTAAAAAATGTATTAAGTAATCTTTCGCTTTGAAGTTTAGCATGCGATTTCTATTTTTATCCCCCGACTGTATGGTATCTCAACAATAATATTTAGACACATAAAAATATTAACTAAAAAAAAAATATTTTTCTTTCTGTAACCGGTGTTCGCCCGGGATTGAATATTACATTTAACACAAAAAACGTCACATCGACCCTACTGATCTGATGTGGCGTTACATTTCTGTAAAAAAGTTCGGATTTGACTTGATAGTTGTTTTTATATACGAATACACTAAATTTATTGATATTTTCATTAATCCAAAATTACCAATCATGAATGCAAAAGAGAGTTTGGAATTAAAATAAAAAACAAAAACAATATAAAACAAGCAAATAGCTTTTCTTTACTTTTTGAGAATAGAACAAGTATCGTGTTATATGCAGTATTAAAAACAAAAAGAAAAGAAGAAAGAAAATTGTATAATATAATTTTTATTTAGTTGCCTTCGTACGTTTCGTATGTGGGGAAAACTATTAGATTGACAAGAACGTTTTTGCGGTTTTAAACTTTTAAACTCAGATGAGCATATCTCGGCTTAAGTAAAACAAATATTGATTGAAATAAAAACAATCACTTTTTCTAGGTCGAATCCAATGGCATTTTTGGTGATATGAAGCCCATGAAAGTGATCCCGTTTAGTCAGATCTTTAGTTTTTCTCTGGAGTAATTTGGGGAGCCGCATGTCATGTTCTTTTTCGAATTTCCAATAAATTACTAGATCATCTACAAGAATAACTCCCTGCATGACTTGAAATTGTTCATACAGCTTTCTCTTTGCTGAGGAGTTCAGGCCAAATTTTGGTGTGTGTGTGTGTGTGTGTGTGTGTGTGTGTGTGTGTATTTAGACATTTTCTTTTGGAGACTGGTTCCTTCGCTCAACTTGTTTTACGTACACTCATCACCTGGGCTGTATCTAGTCGCATTCCTTGACTGTGGTTTGAGGCCATTTCAGCCACTCTACATCTTTACACTCTGTTTCGTGGACATCGTCAGATTCCCAACAAGCACCTTTCAAGACTGGAAGAGAAACAATCACGAACTCACCCATTCTTACATACTACGACCCCCACAAGAAAGTGACGCTGGAGAATGATGCATGTGAGTATGGGTTAGGAAC
The DNA here is from genome assembly GCF_053919585.1 of Euprymna scolopes. Lineage (NCBI taxonomy): Eukaryota > Metazoa > Mollusca > Cephalopoda > Sepiida > Sepiolidae > Euprymna > Euprymna scolopes. The sequence continues at coordinate 156,024,192 of NC_136527.1, read as the reverse complement.
AGCGCTAACACAAGTTGACAAACCAGTTGTGTATATTAGTGGACGAACACACACACATGCACAAATTGAGAAGTAGATGCTGTCAGTTGTATATGTTCTAGAAAAATTCCACCACTATACTCAACGAAGAGAAGTGGTAGTTTTGACTGACCACAAGCCTCTCGTCTCAATCAGCGCTGAGCTTTGGAGGGAATAGTAAGTTTTAAACGTATTCACCTGGGGTTTACCAGGACAGGAAGGCAGATCTCTGGGCAGTTTCCTTTCAGATTTTATCTATTTCTTGTTGGAGTTTTCGTTTCCAGGCTCGGTTATATGATTTAGTCTTCATGTTTCCTCTTATAATATCTTGGTGTTGGGGTAAGAGTTTTAATTGAATAAACCATGCTGCCCCGTATATTGCATTATTTATTTCAATCATTGGTGCGTTAATCGGAGTGATTCTTGTGAGGGCATAATGAACTTTTGAAACAAGCATCTTGTAGGCTTTATTCATTTTAATTTTTATCAGTCTTAGCCGATCTTCAACAGTCAGATCTCGTGCCACTTCTATCCTGAAGGTCAGCTCTTCCTCTAGGTCCAACTGGTCCGCGTCCAGTGTCACATATTATAGTAGGACATACTGTTGGTATGTCTGCCCACGTTTAAATTGTGTTGGGTCTGTTGGAAGTGATTCCTGGGGGGATGTTGCATTAGTAGATCGAGTGACACGTCGGGTATATTTCTGGTTTATTTTTGGTAGACATCTAAGTCTTATACTTGTTGGCATTGTTTCAGGCTTATTTGTGGTAGACATCTAAGTCTTATACTTGTAGGCATTGTCTCAGGTATATTTTTGGTAGACATCCAAGTCTTATACTTGTTGACATTGTCTCGGGTTTATTTTTGGTAGACATCTAAGTCTTATACTTGTTGGCATTGTCTCATGGAGCTGTGTCAGGTGAGAATGTGTTGTAGTGTCTTCCTGTTTGATTTGTCAGATCTTGGGTATAGGGAGGGGATTACTGATTTGGCAAATATTGTTTTTAGTGATTTCCTGGATATCTTTTTTTTAGCTGGGATATTTGCTCCAAAGAAAGACTTTCCCCAGAAAATTAGACTCCTTGCATGCTAATAATTCCTTCTCAATTTCTTTCTTGTTTGGGCAGTGGTGTTTAAAAATATATTTCCATTGCTTACAACTTTCTGTTAGTTTTTTATATTTTATTTTGGCATATTCCATTGACCAAATCCTCTCTACTCCACTGGGTTTGGGCAAATTCAGCAGTGTTAGATTTGGTGAAATCAATCATTGTTTCCCTAAAAGCTTTCTTCTCAATTGATTCTCTAACATCTTCTGAGAGATATTTATGCACTTGGGATACAATTGAAAGTAAGTTCTTAGTTGCAGTTAGTGATGTTTTCTCTTTTGGTAAGGTTGAAGATTTAAGTTGAGCCTCAAATACTGTAGCTTTGTCCTCTCATTTCTCATACCTTGAGTATATGAAACAGTAAAAAAATATTTTCCCCAATAGACCCCTTTACTTGGTTATATTGTCTTTTCCTCGTAGTCTTTGTTTGGTCTAGCCGGATTACAGGACTAGAATTTGAATAATGTGGTAGAGTGCCCAGCTTAGTGTTGTTATTTGTGGCAACACACCTAGGAGAAGGTGTACCGGTATTTTCCTATGATCCAATGCATAGCAATGCTAAGGGGATTTTTTATCCCAGGCGACATACTGCCAGTTTGTTGATTAAGTTTTATTTTTCATTTTCATTTAAATTCGAATATTTGGTCAGGGTTTACTTTAAATTAAAAATTGAAAGTATCCTCATACTGTTATGTAATGAATGGCTGGAACCATCATACATAACTGAAAAGAAAAAACTTTAATAAAAGATTTAAAAGAGTGGGCATCGAATAATCGATTGTCTACCTGTTGAAAAGAGGAAGGGCTTACGTCATAAACAGAGAAATCGGACGACGATTTTTTTGTTTACAAAACAAATAAACGTGACATTCCTCGTAAGCTCTGGAATTACAGATATTGGCATGAGTGGGTAATTCACGTGTCGCTGTGTGAAGACAAAATCGAATGATTTTTTGAGGTCAAAACGTGACTTAAGAACACATGTATCAACCGATTGACAGAACGCGTGGATAGAAAAAACAAAGCGACAAAATGCCAATAAAAACGGTGAATCAGCAGAGCAGAGCAGATAGAGCAGAGAGAGAGAGAGAAACACGGAACAGCATGTGTTGCTGAAGACCGTATTGTCGAAGCGTCATTTTTCCCTCCTCAGAGCACTGTGAGAAAACTGCTAACTGGGAACTTCAGAACCACCAAAAGAAAAAAGACGATTTGTTTTAAATTGTAACTATATTGTAAAATATAATTTTATACAAAAACAAACACAATTGTGACTTACGTCTTTTAATGCATATTTTTAAGTTACAGCTGATCGTTCTAAGTCGTCAACCGCTTTGTTTTCAGGTTCAACGTTGTTATGACATTTTTGACAATTGACGAGAGGCAAGATAAGGAAAAAGTGCCAGTCTAAGGTGAGATAACTCACTAGTCTTAACTCGTTGTCATCACAACCGCCTAGTAAACAAGTGAACCTACGGACGATCGACGTAACTAAAACTGCTATGTACCATTGTCAGGGCGTCCTACGCACTATTACGATTTCCCAACCTGGGAGCCACACCATAATACAACATAGTATTAATTGGTGCCTTGATGACCAGTTCACTCCGCAAGAGTGATAAGTAAGAACTTTTTAACAAAAACAAAACTAAACAAAAAGAACTCTTACACAAAAAGAACTTGGTTACCACATACACAACAACAAAGAAGAAGAAAAAAAAAAAAACACAACGTGAATCAATCGACGAAGAGAAACGCGAACGCAGAAGCAAGAAAAAGAAGAAGAAAGAACACTGGACCTGAGGAAAAGCAAAGGTTAGTTGATTTTTTCAATATTTTTCTAAACCTCGGCTCTTTAAAAAAAAGTTTTGTTAAAAAAAAAAAAAAAAAAGTTAATATATATTTCTTTTCTTTCTTCTTTCTTTCTTGTATAATTTTGAAAATAATTGTAAAAAATGGAACAGCAGTTTTTCACAGATTTCGCTCAGATCCTAGGGGCTGAACTACACAATGTAGGGAAGGCCATTTCGAACTCTCTGAGGGGGGAGGCGTTGTTATCAAAAAATAAAACCATTAGACACTAGACGATCGCAGGAATACAGAAGATGGCTAAATGATATAGATAAATACACTAGAATAGTTAGCCAAACAGAGGAAGAAAAATGCCAATTAGCGTTAATTACGACGGCTGGCCAAATAGGACAGTTTGTTTCAGGACTACTAGCCAACAATGAGAGTGTGGCATGGGTAGACTTAAAGCGAGCTCTAGATAATTATTTTGGAGTCCAGGCAGATCTTACCAAGTTTGTTAGGGAGTTAGCAAATATTAAGCAAGGTAGAAGCGAAACTGTGCAGGACTACATGCAGAGGTTAGTGCACTTGGCTATAGGTTCGTATGGTAGTCTAGATACGAACAATGAAGTAATAAAAAGCCAAGTGATAGGTTTCTTCATCGAGGGGCTATATGACAGACAAGTCAAAATCGCTGTCATGAGGGAAGAACCATCGGACCTCAAGGTAGCCTATGAAAAGGCCCTAATCGAGGATCGGTGGCAAAACCGCATAAGAGGCAATGACCGAGAAGAAGAACCTATGGAAATAAATTATAGTGGGCGCCAGAGGAATATAGAAGCGATAAGGAAAAAAAGATTCCCAGAGCCAGATAGGGGGCAGAGGAATTATAGAGGATTTAATAGGGGACCCGGCTTCAAGGCAAGAGAAACAGAGCGCCCTTGGCCGGAGATTAAGTGTTACAATTGCGGCAGAAAAGGCCATATAGCCAGGAACTGCACCTTCCCTAAGTCGGGAAACGAGCAGACCCCACTCGCAAGACGCCCAGCGAGAGGAAGAGGGGTGAACAGTCAAAGATCATAGGACATATGGGCGCCGCTAATTGCATCCCTATTAAGATAGAGAAAAATAAGTTTAGGGCTTTAGTAGATACTGGCGCCGAAATTTCTGTAATAAAAAGTACTGTATTAGAAAGTCTCAGAGAGAAGCCTGAGATAAAGAAAATAGAGATGAATTTAAGGACTGCAAACGGGTCACCTCTCATAGTGCAAGGAGTGGCGCGTTTACAAATTAAAGTAGGAAGCCAGTACATTCGACATGATTTTGTAGTGACGAAAAACCTTAAAAGGAACGTCATATTGGGCCGAGACTGGCTCAAGCAAAATAGTGTTAGAATGTACTTTGATTTAGGAGTAATCCGATTAGGCAGCGAGTACATAGCGCTGCAAGAGGAGGCTTATATTTCGAGTATAGTTAGATTAAGGCACAATGTCACCCTGAAACCGCAGCATTTACATGCGTGCACAGCTCGTGCCGAAATGAGAAATGGTCAGGGTTTAGATTACGAAGTAGTGCAGATAGATAAAGGCTTCCTAAGTGATCTAAGTGGTGTATCCGTAGCGAACACGGTAGTTAAAATTAAAGGTAGGAAAAGTTTTCCTTTGCTAATTATGAATAACACGAACCAGACAGTAAAATTAAAGAAAGGTTACAAGATAGGTAGATGTAGAAGAACAGAAGTAGTAATGGCAATATCAAAGCCAAATAAACAAAAGAAGTCGGGAAACAAAAGTAACCTCAACGGCATAAAAGTGCCGGAAGAAATGAGGAAAGTTTTAAATAAAGTCCTGCAACGAAATACTGATTTATTCGTCACAGAGGATAGATATTTAGGCCGGACTGACACAGTAGAGATGAGGATCGATACAGGAAAAAACGATCCCATAAAGAAAAACCCGTATAGAACACCTCTCAAACAACGAGAAGAAGTTAATGTAGCACTAGAGGAAATGCTACAGGCAGGAGTGATAGAAAGGTCAAACAGTCCGTGGAGTTTCCCGATAGTTTTGGTAAAAAAGAAAGACGGAACAAAGAGGTTCTGTGGAGATTTTAGGGCCCTGAATAAGATAACAAAGAAGTATGCCCGAGCGCTACCAGTAATTGATGATATACTGGCCTCGCTTGGGTCAGCAAAATATTTCTCAAAGTTGGACTTGAAATCAGGGTATTGGCAGGTAAAGTTGAACGAAAAAGATAAAGAGAAAACTGCGTTCACCTGTCATAGAGGACTGTTCCAATTTAATGTAATGCCATTCGGACTTGCTAACGCTCCGGGAGTGTTTCAGGAGCTAATGTCCGTAGTGTTACAGGGACAGGAAGAATTCGCCGTGCCTTATTTGGATGATATTTTGATATTCTCCAAAACAAAGGAGGAACATGTTAGGCATATAGAAGAGGTGTTAGGTAGTTTACGTAGGCATAATTTAAGGTTAAAGGCGGCGAAGTGTGAGTTTTTCGGCAAGGAAGTGCAATATCTGGGATTCCGAGTAAGTGAGAAAGGTATCCAGCCGGAGGGGGACAAGGTTAAAGCAATTCAGGCAATTGCGACCCCAACCACTGTGAAGCAGGTTAGATCCTTTATAGGCATGACATCCTATTACAGGCGATTTATCAAGGATTTTTCTGTAATCGCCGAACCGTTAATTCGGTTAACTAGGAAGCATGCACGTTTCTGTTGGGACGATGCGTGTCAGTCTGCTTTTAATCGATTGAAATCGAAGCTTGCAGAGATGGTGATGCTGGCATACCCGGACACTAACAAAGGATACAGGTTATACACGGATGCCTCCGATTATGCGATCGGAGCAACCTTGTCTCAAATGGTCTACGACCCGGAGGAGGGTCGGGAGATAGAGAAACCCATTTATTTTCTATCTCATAAGTTGTCTGATACCCAGACTAGATGGTCAACAATAGAGAAAGAAGCATATGCGATTCACTATGCCTTAAACAAGTTGAATCACTACTTGCATAGTGCTACGTTCACCATCTACACGGATCACAGACCATTGGAGTACTTGCTGAAATCTCCGATACAGAATAGGAAGATACAGACGTGGGCATTAAGTATGGCTGGCTATGATTGCACCATACAGTACCTAAAAGGAAAAGATAACGTCTGTGCGGATCTCTTATCCCGTGCGGTAAATGCGAGTCGGGATGAAGACGATCCTCCAGTAGAAATAGATGATAGGAATTACACGGTGAGTGCGATAAACTCGAATCGTTTTGAACCAAGAGAGTTTGTATCGCATAAGGATGACGAAGGCTCACCGGTAGTAAGCGAGCGTCCTACACTATCAGGTTTGGATATGTGTAAAGAACAAGACGCCGATAGTCAGATCGTCGAATTAAAGAAACGGATGAGGAGCGGTAAAACGTCCAAGATGGAAGAAAAAAAGTACATCATAATGGACGATATCGTATATTATTTATCGACACCCGACGACGATCCTGTAATTAGATTATATATTCCGTCTCATTTGAGGATGAAGGTATTGAAACAATACCATGATGAGAATGGTCATATGGGTGTGGAGAAAACGTTCCACTCCATTAAACAGAAGTATTTCTGGCCTGGTTTGTTCAAGAAGGTAAACGAACACATAGGGAAGTGCGTCCCATGCCAGACCAGAAATTTGAGGAAGCAACAACCTCAAATGCAGGAGACCGACATGCCTTCTTTTCCTTTTGCTAAGATTGCATTGGATATTTCCGGACCCTATCCGAGGACTTTGTCAGGCAATCAATACATAGTCACGTTCATCGACATGTATAGTGGTTGGCCTGAGGCTTTCGCTGTACCTAATAAAAAGGCAGAGACAGTGGTGCATCTCTTAATTGAGGAAATATTTTCCAGATTTGGTGCACCATTGCAGTTACTTACGGATAACGGACCGGAGAACGTCAATGGGATCATGAAAAGGGCTTTAGAAGAGCTTAATGTTGATCACGTGACCACCTCATTTTACCACCCGCAAAGTAACGGGAAAATAGAAAGATTCCATAGGACGATGCATGACGTACTAGCAAAGAAAATAGGGGGCAATGACCGTTCATGGGACATGTACTTGAACCAGATGCTGGCTGCTGTAAGAGTTCATGTCAGCGAAACAACAAAGTACTCCCCCTATTATTTGCTCTATAATAGAGACGTTGTCTTGCCGTTAGACAACATACTGAGGCCGCGTAGAATTTACTACGGGGAAGAGGATCATGAGATCGCTCTGCAGGACATGCATCGGACCTTTACATTAGTCAGGAACAATGTAAAGAGAGCTAGGAAGAAAATGATAGATAGGGCCAACGAGAAAACAAAAGCAGTCGATTTTCAAGTTGGCGACTTAGTTTATTATAAAAATAATAGAAAAAAGGGAAAGCTAGACGTAAGATGGTCTCCATATTACGTAATAATAGAGAAGACGGGGCCAGTCTCGTATAGAATTAGAAGTCAACTGACGGGGGCAGTAACAAAAGCCCATGGGGAACACCTTCGGAAAGCAGAACTGGAGGAATGGGATATCCCCAACAAGCAAGAGGGCTGTAGAAAAACAACCCTGTCAGCACCGGTAGAGGATAGTAGTTCAGATCAAGAATCCTCTAGTGGGGAGGAAGAAAATTATCCCCAACAGAGCAATCGCCATCAACGAGAATCCCCAAGTCAGGAAAACAGGGTCCCGTTGATGGAACGGAAAATAATCACGCGTAGCATGACGGCTGAAAGGGCTAAAGAAGTTGATGAAATATGGAAGGAAGATATATATAACTTAGTGCCCAGGTCGTGCAGAGTTGATTATGATAGTAGGGATCAGCCAACCGTAGCTAGGGCTAGCACGGGGGTTGGGAACTCAGGTTATAATTGAACTGCGGGTCGGGAGCGCGGAACAGGATGTTTGGATTGGTTAAGAAAATTACTCTGTTGATGTTAGGCAACATCCTTATCATAGGGAGTTCGGAGTTGCCACCAATATTTAGGATCCTGGCGTTCTGGTCGAAATTTTTGTACTATATGCTGCCCACATTTTAAACAAGTCATTAAAATGTAAGACTCGTATTTAGTTAATTAGTAATATTAATTAAAGAGCCGAGGTAGTGGAGAATATTGGACAAATCGACCACTTCGGTAAAATTGGTAAATTTGCAGCGTATATTTTGCTGTTAAGTGCGGCCGATGCACTTATACCGAAGAAGACCTTATGCTTTTCTTGTTGATGTTTATTTTTATTTTATTTTATTTTTCTAAGTTAAACGGAAAAAAAAATACAGTAAAAGAGATGAAAAAAAAATTTTGTGACATTAAAAACATTATTGGAAATGTCGATGGACCGATCGACGATTGAAAAAAAAAAAAAAATGCTTAATGGAGGGGTGTTATGTAATGAATGGCTGGAACCATCATACATAACTGAAAAGAAAAAACTTTAATAAAAGATTTAAAAGAGTGGGCATCGTCTACCTGTTGAAAAGAGGAAGGGCTTACGTCATAAACAGAGAAATCGGACGACGATTTTTTTGTTTACAAAACAAATAAACGTGACATTCCTCGTAAGCTCTGGAATTACAGATATTGGCATGAGTGGGTAATTCACGTGTCACTGTGTGAAGACAAAATCGAATGATTTTTTGAGGTCAAAACGTGACTTAAGAACACATGTATCAACCGATTGACAGAACGCGTGGATAGAAAAAACAAAGCGACAAAATGCCAATAAAAACGGTGAATCAGCAGAGCAGAGCAGATAGAGCAGAGAGAGAGAGAGAAACACGGAACAGCATGTGTTGCTGAAGACCGTATTGTCGAAGCGTCATTTTTCCCTCCTCAGAGCACTGTGAGAAAACTGCTAACTGGGAACTTCAGAACCACCAAAAGAAAAAAGACGATTTGTTTTAAATTGTAACTATATTGTAAAATATAATTTTATACAAAAACAAACACAATTGTGACTTACGTCTTTTAATGCATATTTTTAAGTTACAGCTGATCGTTCTAAGTCGTCAACCGCTTTGTTTTCAGGTTCAACGTTGTTATGACATTTTTGACAATTGATGAGAGGCAAGATAAGGAAAAAGTGCCAGTCTAAGGTGAGATAACTCACTAGTCTTAACTCGTTGTCATCACAACCGCCTAGTAAACAAGTGAACCTACGGACGATCGACGTAACTAAAACTGCTATGTACCATTGTCAGGGAGTCCTACGCACTATTACGATTTCCCAACCTGGGAGCCACACCATAATACAACAATACCAGAGTCCCTGGTAAACCCCTGTAGAGTGAGACCGAAGACACGCAAGGTTGGTTTCTAGTAGGTATTCAATTCTCCCCAGTTTGAGTTCTCATATGTGTAACTAATAATGATTTTCGAGAACAAGAATATCCTTACACTTCACAAGAATGTGACTTTTCCCCAGTATGAGTTCTCATATGTGTCACTAATGATGATTTTCGAGAACGTGAATGTTCACACACTTCACAAGAATGTAGCTTGGAGAAGCTGTGGAGTATCCATAGTAAGAAGATCTTATTTGGGCTGCGAATACAAAATGTGATTTTGAATATTTGGTCAGGGTTTACTTCTATGGAAAAGTATCCTCATGCCAGATTGTTCTGACAAACCCCTGTACAGAGAGACCTTAGACACCCGAGGATAGTGTCTACTAGGCATTCAAGTTCTCGCCTTAGTGTGAGTTCTGATATGTCTTACTAAATGTGGTTTTTAAGAAAAAGAATATCCACACACTTCACAAGAATGTGGCTTTTCCCTTTTTTTTCATTTTTCTTAAACTTTTTCTTCAAGGGGGTGGGACATCACACCAGATGTCTGACATTTACCCCTATTTTAGGGAGCCCAACCAAGAGATCTTTTCAGGATTCTAGTCGTCCCTTTCAGTGCAATCGTTTGTATTTCACTTGCACTTGGTTCACTGGGTATGTATGCTTGCTATGTACTTTTTAAAGTTCTTTTTCAGAAGCCCAGTTGCTCCTATAATGACTGGTATAATTGAAACGTCTTTTAGTTTCCAATTTCGTTTCATATCATACATAAGTCCTTGATACTTTGTTATCTTTTCCCTCTCAGCTCTGTTAAGTCCTGTATCATTGGGTACACTGACCTCTATTATGGTGGTTTTTTTGTTTGCTCTGTCCCAAATCACTATATCTGGTTTAACAGCTTCGTTTTTAAGATATGTACCAGTCGGGATTATATAGTCATAGTGAATGGTGTAGTTGTCATTCCCAATTGTTCGTTCAGGTATATGTTCCCAGGATTTTTTACTACACTGAATGTTGAGTTTCTTACATATCTTCCAGTGAAGGTATTTGCAAACTCCGTTATGGCGATCTGTATAATAACCATCTCCAAGTAGGACCTTGCAACTAGAAATCAGGTGGCCCACACTCTCAACCTCAGTGCTACAGAACCTGCATTTATTATTGTTGCTTAGACCACTCATCTTTTTGAATGCGTTCGTCATGAGGCCCTGGTCTTGTGCAGCCAATATAAACCTCTCTTGGTCGTAATGGACGGATCCTCTTTTGAGCCAGTCCAGGGAACCATCCCTATCGATATATTCTTGCGATAGTTCAGTCGGTAGATATTTTGCCCATTTATGGTTGGTCCATTCTTCTGTTTTAACACTATGGCTAGTGTATTTTTCCGACTTTGCTGGGCTATATGTCAGTGGCAGGCTTGTTTGGGTTCTCAGCATCATTTGTAAGGCAATCTTTTCCAAAATGAGTGGCAAGTTGTGTTATAGATGTTGTACTACTTGCTCGGTTCTCATAATGGTCTTTAATTTTCATTAGCTTTGGATTACAGGAACTTATTATGTACTGACCTATGCAGACGATTGTGGCTCTGTGTTGATGATTGACTTCCGAGAGCCCCATACCTCCTTCTCGCTTGGGTAGGTACAAACGAGGCATGCACTGATTTCGATAAATAACTCGGTACAAAATTAACATTTTCCTTGTCTTTGTGTCAAGCCAATTTATGTCTTTCTGAGGCCAGTCAATAATGCCAAAACTATATGTTAGTACTGGCATGGCAAGTTGGTTAATTGCCGTAACTTTGTTCTTGTTTGTGATTTCAGTTTTGCAGATTTTTCTTACTCGGCGTAAATATTCTTGGCTTAGTTTCTCTCTCATCTTTTAATGCTGGATGGACTCATTTTTTTCCCAGTATGAGTTTTCAGATGTCTCACCAAACTTGATTTTTGAGAACAAGAATATCCACACATTTCACAAGAATGTGGCTTTTCCCCAGTGTGAGTTCTCATATGTGTCACTAATGTTGATTTTTGAGAACAAGAATATCCACACACGTCACAAGAATGTGGCTTTTCCCCAGTGTGAGTTTTCATATGTGTCACTAAGTTTGATTTTGAAATAAAAGAATATCCACACACGTCACAAGAATGTGGCTTTTCCCCAGTGTGAGTTCTAAAATGTCTCACTAATACTGATTTTTGAGAACAAGAATATCCACACACTTCACAAAAATGTGGCTTTTCCCCAGTGTGAGTTCTCATATGTGTAACTAATACTGATTTTTGAGAACAAGAATATCCACACACGTCACAAGAATGTGGCTTTTCCCCAGTGTGAGTTCTCATGTGTGTCACTAATGATGATTTTTGAGAGCAAGAATATCCACACACTTCACAAGAATGTGGCTTTTCCCCAGTGTGAGTTCTCATATGTGTAACTAATAATGATTTTCCAGAGCAAGAATATCCACACACGTCACAAGAATGTGGCTTTTCCCCAGTGTGAGTTCTCATATGTGTATCTAATAATGATTTTTGAGAGCAAGAATATCCACACTCTTCACAAGAATGTGGCTTTTCCCCAGTGTGAGTTCTCATATGTATCATTAATGAGTATTTTACAGAACTACAATATCCACATACTTCACAAGAATATGGTTTTCCCCCAGTGTGAGTTCTCATATGTCTCACTAATTTTGATTTTTGAATAAAAGAATATCCACACACTTCACAAGAATGTTGCTTTTCCCCATGGTGAGTTCTCATATGTCTCACTAATTTTGATTTTTTAAAACAAGAATAGCCACACACGTCACAATAATGTGGCTTATCTGTAAGGTGTATATTCATATTTAAATTAAATTGCTCCTGGCGAAAGTTATCACTACCAAGTTATAAGCAATATGAGATTTTATCCGGACTTTTTCAATTTCAATCTGTAGTTTTTTATGGAAGTTAGATTTTATGCTAAAGAAATTTTAATTGTGTCTTACTTTTCATTTGTTTGATAAGAGATATTTCGTAGTGTAAAAGTTAAAATATTCTATTTTGGAAATTAGAGGATGTTTCTGAAATGTTAAATTCGATGTCTTATGATTTATAAAAATATTAAACAAAATTTTGACAAATTTAAATGTGTGATGTTCTTATCACTATTTGCTAAATAATCCAGATAAAATAACGTTTCACACATATATGTCTAACAAAGTCGTGTGCTGTCGTTTTTGTTGTCTGCCACATAAGGAAATAATTGTGTAAAGAATGCTGTTTAAGGAGAAGGATTGTCCCTTAATATTCATTACAAATATGCAAGCAGGAACATCTGCAAATAAAAAAAATGAAATAAAATATTTTAATATCATTGTTTATTTTAATCGTGCCAACAAAACAAGAAACATAACTTCATAAAACATGTAAAAAGCACAGAAATGAACATTTAATTCACATTCATATTGTTTAAATGTTTAATACTATTCATATTATTTTATAATTGATAAAAGAATTATGCAATTAATAAAGTGAAATAAACAATAATATAGTAAGAATTTTAAGGAACATTAATACTATTATTAATAATAAACTAATATATTGCTACTAATATACATACAGTTACCATAGTTGCTACTGAAATTAATAAAAAATATATTGCTAACAATAGAAATATAATCATTTTATAATACATGAAAATTCAATTTAAATACTCATTAAATTAAAGTTAATAATACGAATCAATATATAATCTAGTTACTTAGCAATGGATACTAATATTTTAAAAATAAAATTAAAATAGCTTTTGTTTGATATTTCTGTGTTGAAATATAGCTGCTTATTTATGTGTTTGATATTTAACTGGATATTTTCCTAACATTAAACATCTATTAATACTAATAATAGCGAATTTAATGAAACAGAATAAGGTTTTTATTTTTTTTACTTTTATTTTTAGAAATTAACAGTTTTTTCATTCAACAAATTATTTAATCCAACGTTTTTGAATGCATTATTATCATTCACATATTTTATTATCGAAATTATATAAACAGTTTTAACAATCGATTATTGAAATTTTAATTTTTTTAATTACGGTTTAATACATATTTGTAAAGTAAAAAAGCTCTCGAAAACTGTGAATTGATTACCTTACCAAATATTATAGAATTGATATTCTTAGTAATTATTTTAATTTTGAGTAAAATAATTTAAGAAATTATTTCATCCACCATTTGTGCGTATTTTATTATTCATATACTTTTTTAGTTTCTTTATGATTTTTATTCTAATTATTTTCACCTTCTAATAGTATAAATTATTAAAATATATTAATGTTGAAAGCTTTGTATGAATTTAAATATCTCCTGTAAAATGAGCCTATTTAACTCATGGTATACGAACTAACCTTCTTCCTACTGCATATCGATTGGCCTTAAAATGTTTATGTGTTGTATCAATACTAATTCATTTTCACATAATAATCAGACAATATATATTGTGTAGTTGTACTTCCCTGTTAGATGAGCATTGGATTAGATAGGCTTACCTAACATTTCTGAGCTGGCACTATACATTTTGTGTGTGGTTTATAAGATGCAAACTTAATAGGTATAAAGTCATTTAATTAGAACTAGAGCACAAATTGTTTACAGGAGAGACTTTATAGAATTTTATGATCTCCACAGAATATGCTCTTACAAAGTGCTGAAAATTTTTTTATTTAAATTTGAGACCCCAGCTTTTAATAGTTTGTAACAATTACTATTTTTTAAAAGTTGATTCTACACAATAATTAATATATCTTTTCAAGTTTAAGAAAAGTTTTAAATAATTATATTTTTTAAAAGTGGTTTTTACACAATAATTGATATATATTTTCAAGTTAAAGAAAAGGTTCTAATTATTACATTATTCAAAAGTTGTTTTTACACAATAATTAATATATTTTTAAAGTTTAAGAAAAGTTTTAAATTATTATATTTTTAAGTTGTTTCTACACAATAATTAAGATTTTTTCAAGTTTTAGAAAAGTTTTAAATTATTATCTTTTTTAAAAGTTGTTTTTAAACAAAAATTTATATATTTTTTCAAGTTTTAGAAAAATTTTGAATTATTATATTTTTTTAAAGTAATTTTACACAATAATTAATATATTTTTTCAAGTTAAAGAAAAGTTTTAAATTATATTTTTTGGGGGTCAGTGAAAATTTTATGTTTGAAATTTTATATACCTTCGTTTGACTTATGTTTTTTTACAAAGGAGTCCGCATTTATCAAGGCCCAGATGCCACTCGAGGATAAGGATTAATAAGCATATAGTGGTCAATGGAACTCTTGATTGTTAATGGAAATTTGATAAATTGGATTACTTAAGGGAAACGACTCATTGAGAACTTGTTTAAGTCGGACTTGAAAATGACGATATTATAGTAAACTGGAAAGCAGGCAAATGGAAGAGTTCCACAGGTTTGCATTCTAAGAAAGAAACTTTGTTCATGGAATCTATGTTAATGTTCAGGCACAGATAAAGAGTGGGGGAAATTATTGATAATTTTTTCAGCTAGACGAGTGTTTCTCGTGAAAGTTTGGCGAGGGGGGGTTATAGACTGAAGCTCAGACGAGGACGTACCATGAAAATAATGGTAAAGCAGAGACAGGCTGTGAGAAAGAGGTTACAGGGAAGAGAAAATGGCATCCTCCACTAGGCTACTATTAACTCTGTCAAGGTAGGGAACATAAGTTAAAATAGATACATCAAGATCATTGCCATGACTAATGTGAAGAAGGTGGGCTCTCTCTACCCTGCTAGAAAGTTACTTACACTTAAAAATATCCTATACCTCTACAAAGCTACCATTCGCCCTTGTATGGAGTATTGTTGTGACATTTGGGCTGGTGCATCTGCAACTAGTCTCTCGCTCCTGGGCAGGGTTCAAAACAGAGTCGCCAACTTGATAGATCCTGAACTGTCATCTAAGCTTCAGCCACTGTCCCATCAACAAAATGCTGCATCCATTCACTTGTTTTACAAGTATTTTAATGGTGGATGTTCTGATGAACTACAAGTTCTTGTACCCCCTTAATGAAAATACCCCCGACAAACTCTATCTCTCCTGGGCAGGGTTCAAAAGAGAGTCGCCAACCTGATAGATCCTGAACTTCCATCTAAGCTTCAGCCGATGTCCCATCAACAAAATATTGCATCCATCTTGTTTTACAAGTATTTTAATGGTGGATGGTCTGACGAACTACAAGCTCTTGTACCCCCTTTAATGAAAATACGCCCGACAAACCTGACAAGCAACAAAGTCCCACCCCAACACAGTAGAGATCCCTAGATGTATGAAAGCCTTCTATTCTAATTGTTTCTTCCCTAGAACGTCTAGACTAGGTGTGTCAGAAACTTTGGGAAAATATTGAACAATTCCAACCCCTGTATTTCCAAGCTTATAACTACTCGAAAAATGTAATTAAACGCCTAATTTTTCTCAATTAAAGGAGCAAGCACCGAGGTTTCAATTTAAAAAAAGAAATAAACAACGTGGTTTAAAAAAAAAGGTTTTAAACTTCGGACTTAACAGGTAAATTTCTAAAAAAACACTACTTTTTTGTTTTAAATTTGAATATATTATTTATTGATCTTTTGTCTTCAATTTGTGATATATAACACTTTGATGAGTAAATTAACTATTTACTTTTAAACAGACATTTCAAAATAGGGGGCGTGAATTAATTGGACTCCCTGTCTTTCCAAGCTTATAACTACTCGAAAAATGTAAATTTTTAAATAAAGAATAATATTTCTATTACTTTTCATACAATTTTAATAATTTATTTTGGAAGTATAATCCATAATAAAGAAAATAAACAACCCACCTTTAAAAGAGAAATTACGAGTTTTTTTTTTATATTTGATTCGCAGTTTCGTGTTAGGGGTGTCAAAAATTCCTACAAAAATTCTGATACACCTACTGCTAGACTTAAAAATTCTCTTCTGGCTTCCTGCTTTCCCAACTGTACTGACATGCAGAAATTCAAGTGTAATGTAAACAAACATTTTTCTGCTCAACTCCCTACATAGTGTCCCTGCAACTTAGGTCCCTGATAGTAGCCCCCTACATCAAAGTGCCAATGTGCCGTGTTTTGTGTAATTAAAAAAAACGGGTAAAACCAAACAGGAGACCCATGTAAAAAAAGTAAATTTATTGGACTTAAGGAGTCGGAGTCTGATAAAAAAAAATCCGACTCCGACTCCTAGTACTCTTAGAAATGCAAATCGAATCAAATTATTATGTTTATGATAAACATTATGATTTAGCTAAATAATAAATAATTGTGGATATAAAACTACATCTAAAAGAAACAAAAAACATCTTTTAAAAAAACCCGATTTCGATTGTAAATATTTACAAATTATTTTGTTCTATATTAAGTTTCTATTAATTAGTGATGCCCAATAAATGAGGGATCATTTCATGTAAACTTTGTTAACAAAAATTATCCTTATTCGAAAACGCCAAATATTGAATAAAATATCAAAATCCAAACAATTCTCTAGCGACATATTAGGTAAATGTGGACAGAAAAGTATTTGTAAAAATATTTTAAAAAAACAATAAAAATATTAAAAAAAACATTTTGTGCTCAGTTGTCTGACAATTCGACAAACTTTGAATCAACTTATTTTGTTTATGGTAAACATTATTATTTTCTCAGAAATAACGAAAATAAATAAACTCATTTTTGATAAAAAAAAATCCAAATATCAGATTGAATCATCTATTATTAGAAAGATTAGGAAGGGGTGGGTGCTCATTTTCAGTTTAATTTATGAAACAAGGGCGTCAATATTTTTTTTTTTTTTTCATTCTATTTTCGGAACATTTTTATGGCTTTTCAGACGTAATGGCAAACAAAAACATTATTTTATTTTATTTTTTTATCAGTAAAACTACGTTGAATTCGATTGTAAACATTTATCAATTATTTTTTTCTTTATTAAGTTTCTATTATATGCTTATCTTATGTAAACGAAATAAAAGAATCATTTTATGTAAACGTAATAAAATAATCATCTTATGTAAACGAAATAAAAGAATCATTTTATGTAAACGTAATAAAAGAATCATTTTATGTAAACGTAATAAAAGAATCATTTTATGTAAACGTAATAAAAGAATCATTTTATGTAAACGTAATAAAAGAATCATTTTATGTAAACGTAATAAAAGAAGCATTTTATGTAAACGAAATAAAAGAATCATTTTATGTAAACGTAATAAAAGAATCATTTTATGTAAACGTAATAAAAGATTTATTATTATTTTAAAAGGTATTAAATGGGATTTTTTAAGCGTAAAAAATAACGTACCTTACATATTGTAAAATTATTTTAATATTGAAATTTTACTTAAATAAACACATTTTGGTCAATGCCAAGTTTCTTTCCAACTCCTTAAAAAAACTTTACAATGACGACTTGAATAGGTTTTCGGTGATGCTGAAAACGATTATCACATGTAAATTTGAGACAGATAAGTAGTTTTCATGATATGAAGAAATTACTTTTTCAATAAGTGGGGGATCACTTTCCTATATAAAAGTAACGTGAAATGGGCACCCACTTTTTGGTCACTTAGTAATTTCTTCAGATCATAAAGCAATTTTTAAGTGTTATATTCGTTTTCAGCACCCCCCCCCCAAAAAAAAAAACCGGCGCTGTTTTTTACTAAGAGATTCGTTCATTTTTTTTTTTTTTTTCATTTTCAAATTTGTTTTATATGACCAAATTATTAGGTGACCAGAAGACGGGTGCTTTTTTTACGCTAAATTTATATAAGACAGTGATCCGTCCGATCCAATCCAACACTTAAAAAAAAGTAATTTCTTCATATCATGAAAACTACTTATCTGCCCCAAATTTACATGTGATATTCGTTTTCAGCACCATTGAAAACCTAGAAAAGTCGTCAGTTTAAAGGTTTTTGAGGAGTTGGAAAGAAACTTGACATTGACCCACCCCACCCACATGGTCACATTTCATATATATTTTATTCACGAAACCAATATTTTTTATTGGATTGCAATAAAAAAAAAAATAAACTCATTTTAATATTTAAGATTCTTTTAAAGTTGTTGAATAATATTGTTGTAAAGTAAAAAAAAAAAAAAAAAAAAAAAAAAAAAACTTACCTTCCATTCCAGGAATTTCATACGAAAAAAAAAATCGTTTTTCTTTTGTGTCCAACGCAGAAAATTTGTTTGTTAGGATTTCTTAATATAATCTTTAGTGAATTGATACAAATTTTGTTTTGTGTGTCCAATTCATTAAGCAATTAAATATATGAAAATATAAAAGAATCAAAATTAGAAGATGAAAAACACGATTTAAACGTGAAATTATTACAAGAAGAAAAAAATCAACTGCTTCAGAACAAAGAACTTCTGTTCATCGTAAAACGGTGTAATCATTATTTTGTTCCTCGTGTAAAAGATTGAACATTTCATTATTATTTGGATTAGTCGAACTACTGTTTACATCCAAGATGAGAACAGTAATCCAAATAATCCAAATATAAAAAAATGCAAAACTGAATATTTCACATAAACAATTTAAAAAGGAAGGAATTGAACAAATAGCGAAGTCAATCAAATAACAAAAACTAGATTTGAACCAACAAAAAACAAAACAATAATCACATGATTACCTTATGAAAATTGCGACTTATTTTTATCAGGTTCGATTCCGTTAACTTTACGAGGACCTTAACTTATAATTCCAGATTTAAATCTGATGTTTTACATGCAATCAACGACTAACGATGGAAGTGTAGTAGTACCAGTTTCTAGTTTGTTTGCGCATTTTAGCCATGTGTCGCGTTGTCACCATTCTGGCTTTCCTTGTAATGTTTTGCGCCATCCCATGTATTACCTCCTCCTTTGATAAAGAAGTAGTGCAATGTTGTAAAATGACCCCACTCACAGATGGGAATATGAGAAAAAATATGCAGAACACAAATCGATACTGAACAACATTCAGATCGCCGTGTAATTTGCTTGCACCCTACTGTCATATTATGAGTTATGTCCCCTTCAGTCAACTCTTTAATATAAAACAATACAAGAGTTGCGTCCCTTGATTGCATGTAACAATAAATACATGGACTTGCTCCATAGCTTATCACGCTTAAATGTATCTTGTCTTCTGATGTCTTTTTTTAATAAGGTTCATCCCATATCATACAATGAAACAAACATAATCGGACATGGTGGCAGCTACGGGGATTTTCTTAAAAAAAAAAAGAAAGAAAAGAAATCCATCCACAAATAGAATGAACGCAAAAGAAAACATCAGTCTTTGTGTTGCGTGTAAACGCACGTAGTGACGACGACAAGCACCATCTTCAAAAAAAAAAAAATCGATGTACGAAGTAAGTTCGTCAATTTCATTCAGTCATGTCATTGTTTTGTTTTCTTTGTTTTTTATTTAAAAAAGGTATAAGTATAATAATAATATAAAAAAAAACAATAATTAAATTAAAGTAAAAGGAGTTCTAATGCAAGCGAACCCGTTATGCACTGGGAGTCTGATAATCTATTTGAATCGTTCAGATTCTTCAAGCAACGGTGTGCATTATATTTCTCAGTAAAAAACATTCCCGTCGAGAAGCAGGTCGACCACATTGTACTGCTTTCTGGTGAGGAAGGGTTACGGCGATATAACGCCTGGACATTTGACGATGATGCTGACCGGACGACCCCGAAGGCAATTTGGTGCAAATTTGAGAAGCGTCTAGAGCCCCAAACCAATTTTCGTATTGCACGTTTCTATCTGCGTGAATATAAACAGAAGAATAGGGAAAGCATCAACGACTTCATGGCGAGATGTAAACTACAGGCAAAAAAATGCAGGTTTAGGGATAGCCAAGAGACTGAAGAACGTCTCATTGAACAAATGATTACCGGCACTAGACACCCGGAGTTACAAAAACTTCTACTTTTGAAAGGCATGGAGCTTACACTCCAAGAGGCCTTAAATAGTGGTAGAACGCACGAAGCGTCCCTTAACCACACGCGGCAAATGGATGAAATTCGAGGTGATTGTCAGGAAATTAGTGCATTAAAAACAAGCTAATGTCGACGTTGTGGAAATAAACATGAAAAAGAAAAGTCCAGCCTGGGGCACCACATGATCAGCGTGTGGCAAAAAGAACCACTGGGCGAAAGTCTGCACTAACAAAAAGGAGGGCACAAGAAAATACAGCCAAACAAAAACGACGAACAGCCAAAAGCAGTCGCAAGAAAACAGATACAGAAAGCGGAACAGTAAAATCTGCTCAGTAAAATCTGAGCCCAAGGAGATGTATAGAGAATTTGAGCAGTTAAACTTTAATGCGATTCATCAGCCAAAAGACGAGCGTACTGAAATAATAACGGAACTTAAAATAAAGCTTCCCAATAGACCAGGCACTCGTATACTCAAAGCAAAGGTGGACACAGGTGCAGAAGGGAATACGCTTCCTCTACGAACTTTTCGAAACATGTTTCCCAACAGAGTTTATGACGTAGGACAACCCATTCCAGGCTCCACAAAGAAAGAGCACACGATTCTGACAGCATACAACGGCTCAAACATAATACAGCATGGATCGATCTACATACAATGCGGACACAAAGACAAGTTGAAAACTTTAAAATTCTTTGTTGTCACAACAGAAGGGCCTACAATCATAAGATTACCTTCTCTCAGAGACTTGGAGCTGATAAGCCTCCACTGCACCATTCAACAAAAGAAAGATCCGGTTAACTCCGTCATCGAATTAAAAAATGCATATGCAAGTCAGTTCGATCGCATAGGACATTTTAAAAGTGACTACCACATCGTCCTAAAATCTGATCATCCCACAAAACACTGAACACTCATCCTGGAACTCAGAAAGTATTCGGATCCGGTCGTATAATAAGCCCACTCCAAAAATTTTCTTATGATGAGAACAGCACTTAGTTGGACTCTCACACTATTGTACTAGTGTTAACGTTCCTTCCTTATGTAATTTTTATTCTTTTTTGATATTTTTTTGGAAAAGAGGGATGTCATATTATGAGTTATGTCCCCTTCGGTCAACTTTTTAATATAAAACAATACAAGAGTTGCGTCCCTTGTGGTTAGTAAAAATAAATACATGGACTTGCTCCATGGCTTACCACGCTTAAATGTTTCTTGTCTTCTGGTGTCTTTTTTAATAAGGCTCATCCTGTATCATATAATGAAACACACATAATCGGACACCTACTATACACACACACACACACACGCGCGCGCGCGCGTGTGTGTGTGTATGTGTGTGTGTGTGTGTGTGTGTGTGTATAGTAGGTGTCCGATTATGTGTGTGTGTGTACATAAAACTGTGTGTGGCGTACTGAGAAAAATATTTTTTCTCAAAAATAAAAGTGAATAAAATTTATTTGTACAAAAATATGTATACATGATTCTAGTGTATAAAATAATTACACATAAAAATTTGGTTATTTTTAATTTGTTTCTGAAAGATCGCTAGCAAATTAGCAGAATAAATAATTGGTGTTTTTTTTTTCGTAATTACATTAAAATTGATAAACTAAACCTTTTTTCCTTCTGTCGGTACAAATACAACTTTTAAAAGTATATTTCATATAATTAACATTAATTATAAGCGTTTTTTGCCTAATATAACTGTTATAGTAAAGCCAGGAACTATGCTATATTATCGATTACCTCGACGACGACGACGACGACGACGACGACGACGACGACGCAAATTATTCTATGAGATTAATATATGAAAAAAATATATATAGCGTCTATTGGCATTTTTTTTAAATTACTGCTCATGTAAGAGAAAATAACTCTTTAGATCATAATTTTTATTTTATTTTTGTTTCATCCGTGCTTTGATATGATTAATGGGTGCTTGTACACTTTAATCAAGACATCAAAAAATAAAAATATTGAAAAAAATATATTGTATGTACTCGTTATGGATTAAAGTTTTCATGAAAAAAGAAATCACTTGATTTGGTCCAGCAGTTATTTTTTTTTTTAATTTATTTTTTTGTTTTACCAAGGAAAATCAAATTTTAATGAGATCGATCAGGTAACGGCCATCTTTTTTTTCGCTTAGGAGAAAGGAACGCAGGAGAAGATAACTCCAATCATCGCTTAGTTTGTCAAATTTTGACGAGATTATTTTGTTTTGAAACATGAGCAGAAAAAATGCTTAGATATATATTTTTCACTTATTTTACAGAATTTCTGTGTTTTTTTAAAATCATTTTTTCATTTTGTCATTTGTATAAAGCCACCCCTCCTCGTGTCCCTAAATAGCCAAATGGCGGTGATAGATCGATTACAATAAAAGTTGATTTCCTCTATAAAAAAAGCACTTGATCAAATTAAGTTACTTTTTTTCAGAAAACTTCATTCCATAACGGGTACGTACAATATAATTTTAGTTCCGTTAAGAATTGAGTTATTTTGTGAAAATGTTGGTAAGTTATGATAGTAAATTATTTTGTGAAAATGTTGGTAAGTAATGATAGTAAATTATTTGTTATGATTGTTGTTATTAGTGAATGAAATGTTGTGATATACTGATATTGGTGAGAATTATGTGGAGGTATTTTAGTTTTTTTATTGGTGTTTGTTGTGGTTAGTATAGAAGTGTGATATAAAAACAGTGGTGCGCGCATAATAAAATATACTTACCTGATGTCGGGGTAACGGTGATCATTAAGGTCGTTCCCCCAGAGCGAGGCCCATCCATTGCACTGCGGTTGGGTTGACCTTTGCGATCGTCCCAAATGTGGATGACTCGGACATGCTATTTCTAAGTGTGGGGTCTGCGTTCGCGCTCACCCCGATAATACAGTCAAAATCAGAAATCCTTCCCTACTTCTTCCAAGTACCTCTCACTCGTAGGTTTGTACTCCCTCCGCTTAATCTCTGTAATACCAAGAAATAGGCAATTTCTCTCGACCAGTCTATGATCCACTTCAATTCCAACGTTCTGATTGTATCTAATTTACATGTAAATGTAATCAACGTTTAATCGTAAGGAATTCGTGTAGCTGTCGCCTACAGCTACTGAAAGTGTCTTCTTTCGATACGCAGTGTGGACATAAGCCCTGTTACAAAATTTCTGAACTATTTATTATGATAATATTAAAATAAATTGACTATTTAATTGTCATTATATGATAATGTAATGTATGACTTCTAATTATTTTTTAGAAACAAAAGATGTTAATTTTTAAACAATGTCTGTTGAATTGGAGAGAAGATTAACCATAGAGCAACACGAGAATGACGTACGACACAAGAAATATTCAAGTTGGGGAAAACAAAACTCAAAATCAACAAAATGTTTATAAAAAGGATGATTACTAATTACCTGGAAACTTCGTTGATCAAAGATAGACAATGTCCCAACAACTTGGGAACACCTAAACTTATCAAAAAAAAAACTTAGGGAAAAATCAGGCGAAATCCAAAACAATCTATGAGACAAATGGCGAACAAAGCACAAACATCACCAAGGACGGTGTGAAGGATATGTCGAAGTGACCTATTAATGTCATCTTATAAGCTCCAAAAGCGACAGTTCTCTCTGCAGCCACAATTGCAAAGAAACTCATCAGAAATCGACTCTTGTTAAACCTTATTATCAGACAAGGCACGCTCAATAACATCATCTTCACAGATGAAAAGTTATTCTCACTTCAACATCCCACAAGCATCAAAATGAAAAAGTCCTTGGTGTTTGTTGGTGGTGATAATGCAGAAAAGATTTTCAAAATGAAGAAATCATCATCAGTGATGGTCTGAGCAGCCATTTCTGAAAGAGGGAAATCTCCATCAATTTTTTAAAAAATGCCAACAGAATATTTTTTCTTGTTCTTAACAAAGAACGTTACATTGAGGACATTTTTAAATGTGCATTAACTCCATTCTGTATAATTCTGTATTTGCTGATTGCAAGATGGTGCGACAAGCCAAACCGCTCAAGTAACACAGACAACTTTAGTCCTGGATCAGCAAACAAGAATGACCTCATCACGTGATCTTAACGTTCTTGATTATTCTTTGTGGTCAATCATGGAGAGTGAATCCTTCTATACTTCTCGTAACAATATTAAAGTTCTTAAAATAAAATTGAACAAATGCTGAGATAAAATGCCATTATATGTTATGTGTGCTGCTGCTATAGATAATTTCACCTAAAAGATTTTCCCCCTATTTTTTCAATATCTCTTTTCCTACTACCCCTCTCTCTCTCTCTCTCCCTCTCTCTCTTTATATATATATATATATATATATATATATATATATATATATATATATATATATCCCATATTCATACTGCTCTGTCTTAACATTGAGCACTCTTTGGTTGACACATCTTGGTTTTGTTTCATATGTTATGCTATAGATAATTTAACCTAAAATACTTCGTCGTTTTGAAATCATGCTGTATTGTTACTTCATTATTTCATTATTTGCTAATCATTTTCTGTAATTTTGTTTTGTAATAAATTATTTTGTTGGAATAAATCTGAGTTTTATTTTGTAACAGTATTTATGTCACATCCTGTAGATCTATGAACTAAAATGTCTTACAACCTCCAACATAATTCGTGTGTCTATTGGTTGAACTCCACACATGACCCCGGAAATTAAACATTTAAAGCAATTTGAACGATGCGTACGGATATTTTCACTTTCCCAAATTATGGATTTATAGGAGGCGGACATTATAGACGGGAAAAGACTCAATTCTCTCAACTTAATTGTAAAGGGATTTTCTGGTGTTGTGTCTGGCAAATAAACAATGATTTCATCATATCCTATCGCTTTTTTATCCTGTTTTTCTCAATATCTTTTTTACTATTACCCCCTCTCTCCCTTCTCTCTCTCTCTCTCTCTCTCTCTCTCTCTCTCTCTATCCTTACTCTCTACCGCGCTCCATCTGTTGCTTTCTTTTTTTCGAAATCTCTGTCTTCCTCTGTTGCTTTCTATTGCTCCATCACATTCGCGTTCACCCCTTCTTTTATTTATCCTTTCTCTCTCCCTCATTTACCTAATATATCTTTTTTTCATTCTATCTTTATCCTTCCTCTTTCTCCCTCTCTCTCTTTTCTAATTCTGCCTCTCTCCTAATCTCATTCTCTCTTCCTCAAAACTACTCTTCCTTCCACTCACTCCCAAATCCCTCATTTATTCTAATTCTCTTAAAACTATTCTCCATTCCACCCATTTCTCAACCCCTCCTTTTTTTTTTTGATCGATTTTTTGCATCCGAATATGTTTATTTCTTTCTCTGTCATCCACCTCTCATCATGTGGTAATCACAAAGTGGGTGCTCATTTTACGTTACATTATTATAGAAAAGTGATCCCCCACTTTTTAAAAACTAACATTTCTTCATATCTTGGAAACAACTCATTTGCCGTAATTTCAAACGTTATTTTCGTTTTTATCCCCCGAAAACCTTATTAATTGATAATTTTAAAGGAATTTTCAAGGGTGATTATTCATATTTACCCTAGTTTTCTTTGCTCATTTAAACTATAAGTACGCCGATATAATTCATAAGCTATTTTTAACTTCTGACGCAGAATACATAATTTTCCCTTATTTTCAACGCCGATGCCCGGGAGAAGGGGGTATGGGGTTAGAGATAAATAATTAAAACTAATGTCCTCATTTACTTGCATAGCCACGAGGACACAGTTAGTCAGAGACAAGGCCAATTTTCCATATGTCAAAATCCATCATCCCATATATTATTTGCTTCTTTTTTTGTTTATAAAATTGCTCAGGACCATAGCAAGTGTATTTAATTGCCTGCGAAACAGATTTTCTTTATAATTTATTTAATATAAAATATATTTTTTTACCATATATGATATCACTAGGCACTACCAAAAGTCACCACAGAATTACCTCCCCCATATGTAAAACGATGTAACTTATTTTGATTTAATATTATCAATATAACTTTTGTACCATTTAAAAGAAGCGCAAAATAAACCAGTAATAATTTTTAATAAAATTTTCATCGTACGAAAATAATGAAATTGCGAGATGAAAATTGTGTTTACATAATTGGCGTATATTTTAATTTTAATGAATTAGACATACAAAATAGAAATTTACAAAAGCTATCGTGCACCCCCCCACCAAAAAAACAAACATTTTATTTACATTGGGGGGAGGTCGGCGGGGGAAGGGTGAGTGCGCAGCAAAGTCCCGTGCGAAGAAGCGCGGATATCTTTGCTAGTAAATGGATACGTTTGCAGTGTTTTTAGTTAATGTATAATGCTCATATTTACAATGCCTCGCCATGGGACAGAGTTAGACACCAAGGTTGTTTTTTTAACGTGGAGAAAAGGAACAAAAATAAAAATTGTCTCAGTCGTGAAGGATTTCTCCTCCACTGACAGAGAACAAGAAATTGAAGTGCAGCATCTGAAGAACAGATACTACACTGTGAGCTTGTCCCGAAGGCGAAAAACATGTAATGTTGAACGCTGTTGGAGAACAAGAAAAGCTTACCGCAATGTCTTTGAAGACCCAATAATCGCTTCAAAATAAGAAATAAAACAAAATGTTGGTAGAAAACCACTCAATAAATGTTACTGTGACATTTGTCGGGCGGGTCATCTTAAGTTTGACCGAATCAGTTTCAAGTTTCATAATGTAATGATTATAGTTTACTTTCTTGGTCCAAATCTTTTTTTTTAAATAATTTAACTAACTTCATGTTTTTTTTTGTTTTTTTTTCATATAAGCAGGGCTTGAATTATTCACACTCCTATTTTCATTTTGGATATTAACAGTAGTTTGACTATTTCATATAATAATGAAATGTTCAGTTTTTTTTTTTAATAAATGTGATTTTTATGTATTTTATTGTTTAATGAAATAGACATAATAAAAAGAAATTTACAAAAGATATCGAAAACAAGCTTTAATCATTGACAAATATAATCCGAAATTGATAGGAAAAAAATTCGATACGTTTTAATAATACACAGACATTTTTACACGAGGAACGAAATAATGATGTCACCGTGTTATTACGATGACCTTAAGTTCTTTGTTCTTCAGCAGTTGATTTTCTATTTAAATAATTTCATGTTTAAATCGCGTTTTTCATCTTTTAATTTTGATTCTTTTATATTTTCATATATTTTATTTCTTAATGAATTGGACAAAACAAAAGTTGCATCAATTTACTAAAGAAATCCTAACAAACAAAACAAATTTCTGTTTTGAAAACAAAAGAAAAAAACGAATCTATCCCGTTTTTTTTTTTCATATTGAATTGGAGCAATGAAAGGTAAATTATTATTTTTCTTTAAACACTTTTTTAAAAAATTACATCAAATAACTTTTGCAAAAATCATTTAAAAAGTATATTTTTATTGCAATCCTATAAATTATTAAAAAAAATAATAACGATTACAGACTTGATTAAAAAATATGAATCTCCTAAGAATTCTCCTCAAACTATTTTTTTCGATCTGATGAATTGAATTTTGAATTTTGTACAAAATGTGTTTATTTAAATATGATTTATGATTCATGAGAAAATAATGATATTTACAAAATGTGTTTATTTAAATATGATTTATGATTCATGAGAAAATAATAATATTTACAAAATGTGTTTATTTAAATATGATTTATGATTCATGAGAAAATAATAATATTTATAAAATGTGTTTATTTAAATATGATTTATGATTCATGAGAACATAATAATATTTACAAAATGTGTTTATTTAAATATGATTTATGATTCATGAGAAAATAATAATATTTACAAAATGTGTTTATTTAAATATGATTTATGATTCATGAGAAAATAATAATATTTATAAAATGTGTTTATTTAAATATGATTTATGATTCATGAGAACATAATAATATTTACAAAATGTGTTTATTTAAATATGATTTATGATTCATGAGAAAATATTAATATTTACAAAATGTGTTTATTTAAATATGATTTATGATTCATGAGAAAATAATAATATTTATAAAATGTGTTTATTTAAATATGATTTATGATTCATGAGAAAATAATAATATTTACAAAACGTGTTTATTTGAATATGATTTATGATTCATGAGAAAATAATAATATTTACAAAATGTGTTTATTTAAATATGATTTATGATTCATGAGAAAATAATAATATTTACAAAATGTGTTTATTTAAATATGATTTATGATTCATGAGAAAATAATAATATTTACAAAATGTGTTTATTTAAATATGATTTATGATTCATGAGAAAATAACAATATTTACAAAATGTGTTTATTTAAATATGATTTATGATTCATGAGAAAATAATAATATTTACAAAATGTGTTTATTTAAATATGATTTATGATTCATGAGAAAATAATAATATTTACAAAATGTGTTTATTTAAATATGATTTATGATTCATGAGAAAATAACAATATTTACAAAATGTGTTTATTTAAATATGATTTATGATTCATGAGAAAATAATAATATTTACAAAATGTGTTTATTTAAATATGATTTATGATTCATGAGAAAATAATATTTACAAAATGTGCTTATTTAAATATGATTTATGATTCATGAGAAAATAATAATATTTATAAAATGTGTTTATTTAAATATGATTTATGATTCATGAGAAAATAATAATATTTATAAAATGTGTTTATTTAAATATGATTTATGATTCATGAGAACATAATAATATTTACAAAATGTGTTTATTTAAATATGATTTATGATTCATGAGAAAATAATAATATTTACAAAATGTGTTTATTTAAATATGATTTATGATTCATGAGAAAATAATAATATTTACAAAATGTGTTTATTTAAATATGATTTATGATTCATGAGAAAATAACAATATTTACAAAATGTGTTTATTTAAATATGATTTATGATTCATGAGAAAATAATAATATTTACAAAATGTGTTTATTTAAATATGATTTATGATTCATGAGAAAATTATATTTACAAAATGTGCTTATTTAAATATGATTTATGATTCATGAGAAAATAATAATATTTATAAAATGTGTTTATTTAAATATGATTTATGATTCATGAGAAAATAATAATATTTACAAAATGTGTTTATTTAAATATGATTTATGATTCATGAGAAAATAATAATATTTATAAAATGTGTTTATTTAAATATGATTTATGATTCATGAGAACATAATAATATTTACAAAATGTGTTTATTTAAATATGATTTATGATTCATGAGAAAATATTAATATTTACAAAATGTGTTTATTTAAATATGATTTATGATTCATGAGAAAATAATAATATTTATAAAATGTGTTTATTTAAATATGATTTATGATTCATGAGAAAATAATAATATTTACAAAATGTGTTTATTTGAATATGATTTATGATTCATGAGAAAATAATAATATTTACAAAATGTGTTTATTTAAATATGATTTATGATTCATGAGAAAATAATAATATTTACAAAATGTGTTTATTTAAATATGATTTATGATTCATGAGAAAATAATAATATTTACAAAATGTGTTTATTTAAATATGATTTATGATTCATGAGAAAATAACAATATTTACAAAATGTGTTTATTTAAATATGATTTATGATTCATGAGAAAATAATAATATTTACAAAATGTGTTTATTTAAATATGATTTATGATTCATGAGAAAATAATAATATTTACAAAATGTGTTTATTTAAATATGATTTATGATTCATGAGAAAATAACAATATTTACAAAATGTGTTTATTTAAATATGATTTATGATTCATGAGAAAATAATAATATTTACAAAATGTGTTTATTTAAATATGATTTATGATTCATGAGAAAATAATATTTACAAAATGTGCTTATTTAAATATGATTTATGATTCATGAGAAAATAATAATATTTATAAAATGTGTTTATTTAAATATGATTTATGATTCATGAGAAAATAATAATATTTATAAAATGTGTTTATTTAAATATGATTTATGATTCATGAGAACATAATAATATTTACAAAATGTGTTTATTTAAATATGATTTATGATTCATGAGAAAATAATAATATTTACAAAATGTGTTTATTTAAATATGATTTATGATTCATGAGAAAATAATAATATTTACAAAATGTGTTTATTTAAATATGATTTATGATTCATGAGAAAATAACAATATTTACAAAATGTGTTTATTTAAATATGATTTATGATTCATGAGAAAATAATAATATTTACAAAATGTGTTTATTTAAATATGATTTATGATTCATGAGAAAATAATATTTACAAAATGTGCTTATTTAAATATGATTTATGATTCATGAGAAAATAATAATATTTATAAAATGTGTTTATTTAAATATAATTTATGATTCATGAGAAAATAATAATATTTATAAAATGTGTTTATTTAAATATGATTTATGATTCATGAGAAAATAATAATATTTACAAAATGTGTTTATTTAAATATGATTTATGATTCATGAGAAAATAATAATATTTACAAAATGTGCTTATTTAAATATGATTTATGATTCATGAGAAAATAATAATATTTACAAAATGTGTTTATTTAAATATAATTTATGATTCATGAGAAAATAATAATATTTATAAAATGTGTTTATTTAAATATGATTTATGATTCATGAGAAAATAATAATATTTACAAAATGTGTTTATTTAAATATGATTTATGATTCATGAGAAAATAATAATATTTACAAAATTTGCTTATTTAAATATGATTTATGATTCATGAGAAAATAATAATATTTACAAAATGTGTTTATTTAAATATAATTTATGATTCATGAGAAAATAATAATATTTATAAAATGTGTTTATTTAAATATGATTTATGATTCATGAGAAAATAATAATATTTATAAAATGTGTTTATTTAAATATGATTTATGATTCATGAGAACATAATAATATTTACAAAATGTGTTTATTTAAATATGATTTATGATTCATGAGAAAATAATAATATTTACAAAATGTGTTTATTTAAATATGATTCATGATTCATGAGAAAATAATAATATTTATAAAATGTGTTTATTTAAATATGATTTATGATTCATGAGAAAAAAATAATATTTACAAAATGTGTTTATTTAAATATTATTTATGATTCATGAGAAAATAATAATATTTACAAAATGTGTTTATTTAAATATGATTCATGATTCATGAGAAAATAATAATATTTACAAAATGTGTTTATTTAAATATGATACATGATTCATGAGAAAATAATAATATTTACAAAATGTGTTTATTTAAATATGATTTATGATTCATGAGAAAATAATAATATTTACAAAATGTGTTTATTTAAATATGATTTATGATTCATGAGAAAATAATAATATTTACAAAATGTGTTTATTTAAATATGATTTATGATTGATGAGAAAATAATAATATTTACAAAATGTGTTTATTTAAATATGATTTATGATTCATGAGAAAATAATAATATTTACAAAATGTGTTCATTTAAATATGATTTATGATTCATGAGAAAATAATAATATTTACAAAATGTGTTTATTTAAATATGATTTATGATTCATGAGAAAATAATAATATTTACAAAATGTGTTTATTTAAATATGATTTATGATTCATGAGAAAATAATAATATTTACAAAATGTGTTTATTTAAATATGATTTATGATTCATGAGAAAATAACAATATTTACAAAATGTGTTTATTTAAATATGATTTATGATTCATGAGAAAATAATAATATTTACAAAATGTGTTTATTTAAATATGATTTATGATTCATGAGAAAATAATAATATTTACAAAATGTGTTCATTTAAATATGATTTATGATTCATGAGAAAATAATAATATTTACAAAATGTGTTTATTTAAATATGATTTATGATTCATGAGAAAATAATAATATTTACAAAATGTGTTTATTTAAATATAATTTATGATTCATGAGAAAATAATAATATTTACAAAATGTGTTCATTTAAATATGATTTATGATTCATGAGAAAATAATAATATTTACAAAATATGTTTATTTAAATATGATTTATGATTCATGAGAAAATAATAATATTTACCATAAAAAACAATAATTTAATTCACAGTTATTATTAGATATCTAAATACACAGATTTTTCGATATTTAATTTTTTAGGGTTTCACAATAATAGGGATTGTATTACTGTACACATAGATTCGAAAAAATTGTCAAAAACAAATATATAACAAATACATGTTATCAAAGGCAAGATAAGTTACTTTTCTACCTAAGTGGATATATTTTTCATGTTTTTATTCAATTTAACATGTTTATTCAGCTCGAAAAACATACAGTGTCTACCGATGTATTCGAAAATTCAGGATGGCGTCTGACTCTCTCTTTAACACGGTAACTTTGGGAAAAGGTGTTATAAATAAAAAAAACTAGACAAAATACTATTAAAAACCCGCCGAATATATGTCAACCTATGTCGCGGTAACATATATTCAGGAAGTTTTTTACAGTATTTTATCCAGTTTTTTTTTTATTTATAACACTTTTTCCCAAACTTATCGTGTTAAAGAGAGAGTCAGACGCCATCTTGAATTTTCCAATATGTTACATTGAATAAAAACACGAAAAATATATCCAGTTCAGTAGAAAAGTAACTTAGCTTGATTTTAATAATATTTATTTGTTATATATTTGTTTTTTGACAATTTTTTCGAATCTATGTGTACAGTAATACAGCCCATTTTTTTCTGTCTAAACTTACCGATTATGTAGCTAAAAATGATGTTTTATTTTTTAAAAATGTTTTATACAATATTTTAGATTTTAGATTAAGGATCAATTTCGTTCTTTTCTTATAAATTTTGCTTTAAATATGTTTATTGACCATCACAAATTAGTACAAACCTAATGTTGTAAAAAAAGATAATAAATGGTAAAACTTTATAATTTCACCTGGAATAGTTTACCATCGAAAAAAAAATAAATGAATAAAATGGTCAAAGTTATTTTTATTTATTGTTCTAACGTAAATTCATCACAATGTTTTTTTTTAAAGTAAATAAACGCTTCAAAATAAGTATAAAACAAAAAAGATTATCCAGGTAGGTAGAAGCATAAACGTTAACTTTTAGTAAGATTTAATTGTTATATATTGGTTTTGTTTTAAGTATTGTTTGTTTATTTTGTAAACTATAAAATAATCTTTTTGTTGGTTAAATTGTTAGATGAAAGTACAAGGACATTCTTCCCCATGTTAAAACTGGCATTCGAAATAGTAAAATTATTATTAATGAGGGAAGGCCATTTTTATTTGAATTTTTGTTTATTTTGTGTAAACTATACAATAATCTTTTTGTTGGTTAAATTGTTAGGTGAAAGTACAAATTAGTCTGCAAAGACATTCTACCCCATGTTAAAACTGGCATTCGAAATAGTAAAATTATTATTAATGAGGGAAGGCCGTTTTTATTTGAATTATTGTTTATTTTGTGTAAACTATAAAATGATCTTTTTGTTTATTAAATTGTCAGGTGAAAGTACAAATTAGTCTGCATGAACATTCTTCCTCGTGTTAAAACTGGCATTCTAAATAGTAAAATTATTATTAATGAAGAGAAGGCATATTTATTTGAATTAGGATCGAAAATGATATTACTAAAATATTTAACATTGAAATTAAAAAAAAAATCGACCTCTCTGCTATTTTTATATAAAACCAAACCAAAATAAATCGAATGACACTTTTTTATAATTACTATATTTATTATAACTCACAAAACTGGAAACTATTAACGATTGGTCCTTAAGTGGATGATCATTTTACATTAAATTAATACAGAAAAGAGATTCCCATTTAAAAACCTTAAATATAAATATTTTTTGTAATTCATTATTTGAGAATACTTTTTTATAACCTACTTTAAAATGTTATATATCTCTATTATATAAAAGAAACTTTGTGTGTCTGTGTTACTCCGCAACGGCTACGCTTGTTTTTTTATTTTTAAATTTATACGAATTTACTTTATGTGCCTTGCAATATCTTAAGATAGATTTTGTAGTGAAATGTCTCCGATAAGTATAAGTATCAATAATTGAAAAACATCTGATGAAAGAAGGAACAATTGATTGTGACTAAAGTTAACGCCTTATACGATCTAACATTTCATTTGAAAAGTTTCATTACCACACAAGAAAAATAGAAATAGATCTCATGGTTAAGAGCACAATTGAACCATAATACTGGATTTTTTGCTTTTTATATTTTAATTTATCTATTATCCTTACACAAGTAGAAAGGCCCAGCATATAAAATAAACAGTAGGTATTTTGATATGACATGCGAGGATTCTAAATGAATGTCTCTGTTTAGAGCACAATTGAACCATGAGAGCATGCATGGGCATTCAAATAATTTATAAAATCAACAGTAGGTTCTCTACAGTGCAATTTACAATGCATTGTCAACCAAGCCACACATATGAGGCCTGTGGGGGTTTTCTTTTGGTGTATCGCAGTGGGTCCTCAACTAGACAGGAAATAAAAAATGACCTTCAGACTATAGTGGAATGGGGCCGCAAATGGATGGTAACATTTAATGCTAGTAAAACTAAGATGCTCTCTTTTAACAATTACAAGACGCCTCTCCAACCCCTTATATCCATGACAAATAGCACCTTTCCTGAGAATTCTACCTTCAAACTCCTTGGCCTAATATTTGCGGGCAATATGAACTGAAACAAATACATAGAAGACATTGCCAAGGCTGCTGCAAAGAAGGTGGGTTCCCTCTATCGAGCTAGAAGACTACTCACGCTTGAGAGTATCCTGGACCTTTACAAGGCCACCATTCGCCCATGCATGGAGTATTGTTGCCACATCTGGGCTGGTGCATCTACCACTAGTCTCTCCCTCTTAGATAAAGTTAAAAAAAGAGTCATCAGTCCACCTTTATCACTGTGCCTGTTTTACAAATATTTTAATGGAATGTGTTCTGATGAATTCATTTCACTTGTACCTCCTCGACGTACATATCCCTGACAAACCCGCTTATAAGATCTCATCCCTTCACTGTAAATGTCCCTATATACCAGAAAGCTTTCTATTCCCTCGAATAGCTAGACTTAGGAATTCCCTTTCTGTTGCATGCTTCCTTGGCTGTACTGATATGCAAAAGTTTAAATGTAACATAAATATCTTGTTAATCCTTCCTAGATATGGCCCCAAATAGTAGCCCCTTACGTCCAAGTAGCGATATGCTTTGTAAGGATGAACATAAGTAATATATATATATATATATATATATATATATATATATATATATATATATATATATATATATATATATATATATTGTGTGTGTAGTACATTCTTTGCATATTCTACTTAAAGGCTATTGAAAGGTAGTAGCCAAAAAAGTAGGTTTGGATTTTTTTAGGTGGTAAACTGATTGTAAAAATTTACTTATTTTGTCTTTTTGGCAGTTATAGTGCATTTTTCAAAATAATATTTTTATAATTTATAACAGTTTTTACAATTTTCAACTACATAAAGAAAAACACACGTCATTAGTTTGGGGACAATTTCATAATGAATGAGAATCGCAACATTCATTAATAATTCTTTTTTTTATCACAGAGCTAAATCTAGATCACCATATTTTTGTTGAATTATATTGAAATTTTATTTTATTACCTATGTTTTTATCAAAATTATAATCGTATAATGTACAAACGTTTATTTTTATTACCTATATTTTTATTAAAATGATATCGTTTTCTTTGTTTTTATTAAAATTATATTGTATAGTTGCATTTTTTACATATTTTCATCGCTTTTTATTAAAATTATAATGTTTTTATGTTTTTATAAAAATTATAATGTTTTCTATGTTTTTATAAAAATTATGTTTTCTTTGTACAAACGTTCAAAGAAATATTTTAAACAAAGTCCTTCCTGTCATATGTTTTGAATGTCTTCATGAATAATTACGTTATTCAAAAAAAATTATTTAAAACTTGGTTGAAATTGTAAGAAATTTTTTCATAATGTTTTGACATTATTTGATAATTGATGATTAGTAAAAACTTGTTTGTACCGATATTTCAGAATTGGTGAAACATGTACAGCGTTATCAGTGAAAAGTTTGCAATTACATAAATTTTAATATTTAAGTGAATTAGAATTGAACAGATATATTTCCTAAAATAACTAAAAGAATGATATGATTTACAAATAGAAAACAATAGAAAAACATATTTTAAAACAATACAGAATTTCACTCAAAAATTTTTCATCAAAATAAAATTATAAACAAACACATATTAAAATAATGTCGATTTTCTTGGATAATTATGAATTATATGTATTTACTTGAAGAACGTTAAATTTTGATTGACCTTTTTTAATTTACTCTCATTGTAACAAAAAAGATACATGCATATTTATATACATGTATCTTTATCTATAAGTGTTTATTTTCTTATTATGATGAAAATCATATGAAAACATTGCAACATAAAGATACATGTATATTTATATACATATATATATAAATGTTTATTTTCTTACTATGACAAAAATCATATAAAACATTGTAACATTAAAATACATATATATATATATATATATATATATATATATATATTCTTACTATAAAATAATATAGGAACATTTTAACATTAATATACATGTATTTTTATATACATAGATAAATGTTTATTTTCTTACTACAATAAAATCATGTAAAACATTACAAGATTAAAATGCATGTATATATATATACAGATATATAAATGTTTATTTTCTTACTATGATGAAAATTATATATAACTATTGTAACATTAACATAAATGCACATATATATATATATTACTATGATGAAAATTATATAAAAACTTGTTATAATTTTAACTATTCTTATCAACACCTTTCTGTGTAAAGTTAAATTAATCTATTTTTTACATGTCTCCTGTAATATTTAACATTAACTTATTAATGAATGCCATCTAATAATATTGACGACAATAAACAGAATAATAATACGTGAATGCAATTTTATTTTTTGCAGATTTTCCTTATTAACCCCTACGGAATATGATTTATTAAACAATAATTGTAACAAATATCACCTGATTTGGAAGATTACAGATATGTGGGAAGATTTATATATTGGACATTATTATTCACGAATTTTATGAAATAGTTCTGAAACCATACCACACCTTGAAGGTAATATTAGTTTTTGTTAACTATGTGCTTAATTTTACAATAACTCCAACTAAGAGACAGAATCACAAATTGAGACGGATGAGACATCTACTGAAGTTTAATAAGTATGTGATTTTATTATAAAATAACACATTTAATGACACACGTGGGAACTTATATAGAAAAAAATATTGCTTTTTTAAAATGCGGGTATATTCTGTTTTTAAATAAGAGATAATAAATATTTTTTGGCATCTGGTAGGATGCTTTATCCTCAGCATTAAAAATAATAAATAAATCGAAACAAACAGAGAAAGGCAATATATTGCTTCATCCTTAGCATTAAAAATGATGAATAAATCGAAATAAACAGAGAAATAGAAAATGCCTCTGTAAAATACATAGAGTTTGTGGATAATCTTGCTCTGAGAAATCATCGATTACAGGAGATATAAGAACTCACTCTGTGGAAAAGCACTTTATTGAGAAGTGTAGAGATTCTAATTCAAGAAATATAACTTGAATATTACCTAAAAGAACCCATACTGGCGAATAGAAACTAGAATATTAGGGAGATATCAATCATACCAGTTATTATAGTTGCCACAGGGCTTATGAAGAACACGAAATCCTTCCTAATATTCCTGGGGAATAAAGTGCAAAAGAGACCCAGACAATTGCACTTAAGGGAACAACGAGGATAACATCAAAAGCAGTAGTGAAATGTCATCAGCTAGTTTGGCTGCTCCATACCCAGCATTACAATCTTCAAAGAAATAAAAAGGGGAAAAGCAACATTCTTGTGAAGTTTGAGTATATTCTTGTCTGAAACATAAAGATTAGTGATACATATGGAAACCAACACTGGGGAAAAGCCACATTCTTGTGAAGTGTGTGGATATTCCTATTCTGATAAATCAAGATTAGTGAACCATATGAGAACCCACACTGGGGGAAAGCCACATTCTTGTAATGTTTGTGGATATTCTTGTTAAAAAAAATCAGGATTAGTTAATCATATGAGAACTCACACTGGAGAAAAGCCACATTCCTGTGAAGTTTGTGGATATTCTTTTTCTAATAAATCAAATTTAGTTACACATATGAGAACTCATACCGGGGAAAACCCACATTCTTGTGAAGTTTGTGGATATTCTTGTTCTGAAAGATCAAGATTAGTCAAACATATAAGAACCCACACTGGAGAAAAGCCACATTATTGTGAAGTGTGTGGATATTCTTGTTCTGACAAATCAAGATTAGTGAACCATATAAGAACCCACACTGGGGAAAAGCCCCATTCTTGTGAAGTTTGTGGATATTCTTGTTCTGAAAAATCAAGATTAGTTAATCATATGAGAACTCACACTGGAGAAAAGCCACATTCTTGTGAAGTTTGTGGATATTCTTGTTCTATTAAATCAAATTTAGTTACACATATGAGAATTCATTCTGGCGAAAAGCCATATTCTTGTGAAGTTTGTGGATATTCTTGTTCTGTAAAAGCATATATGGTGAAACATATGAGACATCACACTGGGGAAAAGCCACATACATGTGAGGTGTGTGGATTTTTTTGTTATGAAAAATCCAGATTAGTTAATCATATGAGAACTCACACGGGAGAAAAGACACATTCCTGTGAAGTTTGTGGGTATTCTGGTTCTTTTAAATCAAATTTAATGAGACATATGAGAGTTCACACAGGAGAAAAGGCACATTCTTGTGAAGTTTGTGGATATTCTTGTTCTGTAAAAGCAAATATGGTGCAGCATATCAGAACCCATACTGGGGAAAAGCCGTATACATGTGATGTGTGTGGATATTCTTTTTCTCAAAAATCAAATTTACTGACACATGTGAGAACACACACTAGAGAAAAGCCACATTCTTGTGAAGTGTGTGGATATTCCTGTTCTCAAAAATCAGATTTACTGAAACATATAAGCACACACACTGGTATAAAGCCATATTCTTGTGAAGTGTGTCAGTATGCTTGCTCTCGAAAGTCCTTGTTAAAGATTCATATGAGAACTCACACTGGGAAAAAGCCACATACTTGTGCTGTATGTGGAGTATGTTGTTCTAGAAAATCAAATTTAGTGAACCATATGAAAACTCACACAGAGAACTTGAATGCCTACTAGACACTGTCCTCGAGTGTCTAAGGTCTCCCTGTACAGGGGTTTGTCAGAACAATCTTGCATGAGGATACTTTTTCCATAGAAGTAAATCCTGACCAAATTCAAATGAAAATGAAATCAAGAGTTGACTCCAGAACGAAGCTTAAAACTAACTTAAGTAAAATAATTAAAAAGGCCTCATTCTTGTAAAGTGTATGAAAAACAAAGTTAAACATGAGAACTCACTTTTTTCTGACATAAATCAGACTTATAAACATTTCTTGTGAAGTGTGTGACTATTTATGTCTAAAAAATCAAAGTGATCAAGCTTCTTGGCTTGACCATTACTCCTGATTTTAAATGGAACACGTACATCAAATCTGTTGCCAAGGCCGCTGGAAAAATGGTGGGATCTTTCTATCGATCCAGTAGATATCTCACTGCTGATGCAATTCTCTATCTATATAAGAGCCATGTACGTCCAAGGATGGAATACTGTTGCCACATCTGGGCAGGAGCTGCTAGAAAGGACTTGGCCTGCCTTGATAGAGTTCAAAATAGACTTCGTAGCCTCGTAGGGGATGTCCTTTTCTCTTCCTTGCAACTATCTCACAGAAGAGATGTTGCGAGTTTGTCTCTGATGTATCGTTATTTTCATGGAAAGTGTTCGACTGAGCTTCAATCTATGGTACCCCCTCGCAAAACCTTCACAAGAAACACTCGTCTAGCTGTAAACACTATCAATAATTCCCCCCACTCTTTATCTGTGCCTAAACCTAAACGTAGATTCCATGAACAAAGCTTTTTTTTATTAGAACTGCACGCCTGTGGAATTGTCTTCCGTTTTCCTGCTTTCCAGCTGACTACAATATGGTTGTCTTTAAGTCTAACGTAAATAAGTTCTTGATGAGCCGTTCCATATAAGTTATCAAATTTAACAAATTTTCATTACTAATGATTATTATATTGTCCAATTTCTACTGTACACTCTTTAACCCTTATCCTTGAGTGGCCTCTTGGCCTTGATAATGAGTTGATACCTATGAAAAAAAAAGAAAAAGTCCAATGTGAACAAGTTCTAATTGAATCGTTCCCCTAAGTAATCCAAGTTTCAAAATTCCCACTGTTTACTCTGCTAAAATCGCAATGACTAATGTATACCTATTAACCCTTATCCTTTAGTGGCCTCTGGGCCTTGATAAGTGGTGGCACCCTTGTAAAAAAAGTGATTAATATGAAAATTTAATAATAAAGTTTTCTTGCACAATGTAATAATATGCATATCGTCTATTCATAAATCAAGTTTACTGATACATATGAAAAGAACACACTTAGTAAAATCCTAGTGTCCGTGACGATGTTTTGAATCATCAAAGTCATATGATGTTGTGTCCCACTTGGATATACTAGGATGATTTGTAATAAAATAAACCTGTTTAAAGATTATATAAAAAAACACTAATTGAACAATAACAATCGGTTATGTTATAAAAGAGAAGAAACCACAATGTACATGCTGATAAACACTACTATTATTGCGGGTCATAAGAAAAAGTAAATGTAAGCATGGCTTGGATGGACTAGCAATACCCGTATCAAATGTGTCGCACTCGTGATACTACGATTGTTTAAATTATTCATCAGGTAATCAAAGAATAACTTCATATGAAGAGTAAATCTTTGCATAATTATGGAAGACAGACTTTTATTATATGTAGTTATTTAATAAAAACCAATTGCTTGCAAGTGTAAACGGTACCAAAATTGTTATTATATGTGGTTATTAGATATTAGTTATTCACACGATTACATATTCGATGGAAACAACATGATGTTTTTCAAAAAAATAAATTTTTTCTTTCATTTTTTGCATGTTTTACTGATTAAATTCAATAAAAAGAAAATATAATTTTCTTCGTAATTCATGAACTTTTGATTAATAAAAATAAATGCATCAAATTCACCAAATGAAGTAACTTTATGTAATTATCATTAATATTTATTAAAATATATTTAATACTGCTAGTGTTTATATCAATATCCATTAACATGTATTTAGTTTTATTTTTTTACCTCTTTTGAGCCCATGAGGATGCCAAATCCCAGTGTAAATGGATAACGATTCAGTTTCAGGCCTTAACGCATGTATATTTGAGTTGACCACGGTGAAAAAACACTATATAGTCAGACAT
The DNA here is from genome assembly GCF_053919585.1 of Euprymna scolopes. Lineage (NCBI taxonomy): Eukaryota > Metazoa > Mollusca > Cephalopoda > Sepiida > Sepiolidae > Euprymna > Euprymna scolopes. Next base: position 155,982,313 of record NC_136527.1, on the reverse strand, counting down.
ATCAAGTTTTTGAGAAATATGAAAAAAGAGCCACAAAAAGGGGCATTATTAGTGTTGACATTAAAGTGAGAGTTATTGTCTTTTTGTAAAACATAAACACGTTTTATTAAATATAAGAGACATTGTGTAATTAAACCGTGAACATATATTTTACGCACATTTTTGGAAATTTAATATTCGTATAATTTGATACAAGGCTTGCCAATATAGATTTCCTTTTAAAATATTGCACATATATTGAAGTTTTCGGTGGATCTAATCGATATTTTTACAATGCATCGTCCACAAATGTTTCAAGCGTTTTAGAAATGTTTTTATTATATTTAAATTAGGTTTTCAGCTTTTTTTAGTTGAATAAGATTAACAGATTATTAACAATACTATTATTTGACCCAGGTGTTGTCTTTGTTTTATTATTCATTTAAATATAATAGTTAAATATGATAGTGATTGATAAATAATCATTTAATGTTGACAATCAATAAATAAAATTATCATCATATTGAGATTAAATAGAGAACATAATACGGCAGGTATATACTATTTACCTTGGATTTCCTGGATGTTTATAATACGCATACACTATTTATTTTGGATTTTTAAAATTTATTTTGGATCGCTGTGGACCAGTTGTAACCCTTACTTGCATATAAATAGAATTACTATCACTCTCTCTATGGTTTACGTCTGATTTCTTAATTAAATCCCAACAACTATCACTTCATGTTGGCAGCGGTGATGGTTCCCTGTATTTTATCCATTAACTAAAATTGAACAGGTGAGATCTATTAAAATTATACAGACGGTATTACGAAACAAAAGAAAACAGATTACACGCCTTGTAGTTAAATAATGTACACGACTCTATATTGGAAACGTTTTTTGTCATACCACATTTTAACAAAATTAGAATCTCGGAAATTAGAAATCATTGGTGCACTATATATATATATATATATATATATATATATATATATATAAATATATATATATATATATATATATATATACATATATATATATATAAAAACGTGTTCAAAACGGATTGAAGAACTTGTTGGGAATAGTTGTAAGCGTCTCTGAGGAGTGACTGGATGGAAGATTTACAGTTCTATGGACGAGAGGTAATTGTCCATCCTTTCACGAAACAGCTGTAAGAGCTTAACGCCAAAAAAGTTAATTTCTATTCATGTAGGTTGTGATTTTATTCAATTTACGTATATATATATATATATATATATATATATATATATATATATATATATATATATATAATTTCCAGACTGTGAGAGATTATATATTTATTCTCAATCAAGCAATTTCACAGCCAACAAACTCGAATCCAAAACTCATGTTTCGCCCGTATTTGTGCTCATCCGTTTAACATATTCGAACCCTGCATTCAAAACTCGAGTCTCTAGCATTCTAGGAAAGTACTCTGCCAGGTCTAAGATATATTGGAGAACGCCATTTACAATTATATTATTCTTTGACTCTTACTCCCTTTCCCCAGTGAATAGTACACGTCACATTGGGAGGTTTCACCAACACCTCACCCACTTCAGTAGTAGTTTCCTCACCCTCAACTCCTGTTGTTTTGTTGTAAGGATGAAGCCATTCATTAGATACTCTTGTTTCATTTTGTATGGTATATGTTGTACCAGAATGGGTGTGATGTATCTTCTCTCTGCAGCAGCCTTCATGGTACAATGATGTCTTTCCACTATTCCATTGCCAATTGGTCGAAATGATGACCTAAAAAATGCCGAACACCCCATTTGCCACACATCTCGAAAACTTTCAACCAAAAAGTAGATCCATTGTCCATTAACAATTCTGCACCTGGCTCTCTCTCCAAAAATACTTCCTCGACAACTTTCTGATCTCCACGCAGTTTCCGAATTAATATTTATCCAGATACCAATATAGATACAAATATACTGACCTAAAAAAAATGCCGAACGCCCCATTTGCCACACATCTCCTTGAAAACTTTCAACCAAAAAGTAGGAACATTAACAACTCTGCCCCTGTCCATCTCTCCAAAAATACTTTCTCGACAACTTTCCGATCTCCCACACAGTTTCCGAATTAATATCTATCTAAATAGCAAATCTCCTCAGTCCACAATCAACCATCGATACAGTGTGCAGCTATAGTGCGTGACATCAGTGGCCAACCGTTTCTTGTACTCCACTTCATGTAGTTCTCCTGTCTCATGTCTGAATAATACGAGGTCACTCGACTAGCATTCCCTGCCTCCTTGGCTTCTTTGGTAATTTCTGGGTTAACAATGTTCGCTGCCAACCAAATTGATGCATATTATGCAATTCTTTAACCTCCTCTGTTGCACAGCATGCAGAAGATACACTCTGTCCTTCCTGCAACGAAACCTTCTTTACTCGCGTCATTATACCGACCTTAGAACTCCTTAATAAGATCCGCATTTTTCGCTTGATCTGCAGCATTTTTTATCTTAATTCTTCTATCACCAGACCTGATGCTGACTCAGTATTTACTTTCATTCCCATATCAGGGCCAAGTAGATCACTTTTATAGTGTTATCTAGTTCAGTAAAATGTATATGGGAGTAGTGATTTTTATTCCTTAGCCATGTTTAATCTTCCACAATCACACCTATTATCTCTAATATGATACCCAATGCCAATAAAGTTTCCCACCAACTTTCCAAACTGAGAAAAGTCCTCACATTTCAAGTACTTCATTTCATCATTTGAAGACAAGGTTTCAGTTTCCATTTTGTCAGTTTCATTCCCAAGGCTGCCCTGCAGTCTAGCAACTATACTTGTTTTGCAGTTATTCCATACTCCTCAATATGATCTCTCATCTACCTCCTCCATAAGAACGTCAACAATATATGAATTAGTCGTCCCCTCGATTTCACAGTCCTTCTTCAATACCGTCCAGTACATTAATCATGTTTTTCAGAGTTGAACTTAGCCCAAATGCCAACCTCATCAGACAATACAGCTATCTCTTGTATTTGACCAGATTTTAACGGATTTGCAAATAAGCTGACTTAATTTCCGCATTACCTCTTCGCATACATCGATTCCCTCTCCGGCTAATCTTGTTCTTGATAGGCTGAATAAATGCCATAAGTGGCAGCACTCCTCTTTTTACTGAGAAATGCTTCAAGATTCCTCTTCTATCCACCCTCCACATCTTTCTCGAATTCTTTTCTTCTCTCTCCTCGCAATATGCTCTCATAATAATCCATTTTATTTCGTAGTTTTGGCGGCCCAGAGATTAATCAACACTCCATTGTCCACCTCTCACCATCAAACTTCGCCAGGAAATCATCATCCTTAATGCAGCAATTTTTCTGCTTTTTGATGTTCTTTCCACTTTCTACTCCTGTCATCCCTATCGCACCGAGGCATCCAAAAGCCACTTAACCTTTCCTCACCGTAACACCCCCAGCTGGTTGATTGCCTTTATACCTAGCACCATGTCACCACCATCGATCAGCTTATCCAATACAGTGCTCGCAGCACAATTTCACTATCACTTCATCCGTCGTCTCTCCCAGCCATCTCACCTCCCTGTGGCGGGATCGCCTCTGAGAGCAGTGGAGCTCCCAATTGGGAGGAGATTGAGACCCCCGAAACATTGAGTAAGGCAGAGCAACTATGCTGGTATTACCTGTTAAGCATTATTGGGTGCCCGGACAGTGGCAGGTAACCTAGCTGAAAGGATAAATTTATTGAGTTTTTGTAAAACAGACATATACTTTTATTGTTTGGGAAAAATGACAAAGGATGCCATTTAAATTTCGTTCTTGGCTTGTCGAAACCCAAGTGAAGGATGCCTGTCTTTTGCGTATAAGGTAAGCCTGCATGTCAAACTGTCAACCTCTCTGAGCGTGTGAATGGGATTGAGTTCTGATAACAGATTCTCAGATCGTGCAAGGCATCGGGACTTCCCCGGAATGACGCGCTGATCGATGATTGGTTTATTGGGTTACCCCAACCACTCCTTCCCTCGAAATATAAGCAAATGCCTGTGCCAAAATCTTAGATTGGAGCCGAATCTCGAGAGAAGTAAACACTACCCAAAGAGACGCCACCTCCTCGACCGCCACCACCGTAAAAAACGGAGAATAAGGTTCATGAGTGTTTTTATGTAATGAGATCGAACTGAACAATTGTACATATGTAACACACTTTGTAAATTTCATGAATTAATTTGAGTAGATTAGAAACATCTGAGTTTGTCTTCTTTTGACTTGCATGAGAAGCTAATTATTTTCAGCGGACGCTGGCATATCAACCCGATAACGAGTCCTGCGCCATGGAAGAATCGTGTAAAGAACTCTCGGAATGAAGACGATCATGACTATTGTGACTTCGAGGGGGATAGAGGTGATACCCTGCCATCCACAGTCCTGATAATGCTGGCTCCACTCCATGATTTAGCGACATTCCTTGCTAACAGCGTCGTGGCGCAGACTGTGTCAACAAGGACTTTGGCTCTTTTCTTGTTGATACTAATACCGCTAATTGTGGCAGTGCTTCATCTGGTGCCATTTCCGCATTGAAGCAACAGTTCCTCTTTAATCGTTTCCCTGATTTCGAGATGCGACACAATTTCTGCTGATGTGTTTCACCCGATCACAACTGTAGCAGATGATCCCTGGTCTCAGTTTCTTACATTCTTTAATCAGGCGGAGACCCTGGCACCGGAAGCACATTATGTCTCATTGCCACCTGTCTCTCATCATCCAAGAGATCAAGAGATCATTCACCTCTTTGTTAATAATCCTTATTATTCTCTGCAGATTTGCAGAAACTTCTTTTGGAAAACCGTTCACCAGGTACAACCTCACAGTCATTTCCAGGCTCCTTCCCACATAATCTGGCAATCCTGCTAGTCTCCTAATCTCAGAGGCGAAGACATCAACCAATTTACCAGTCCATCCGAACTTCGAAAGCTTGGCAATGCCTCAGGTTATGCTGTGTTATGCATAAATGTGAAATAATGTGACTTGGAACACGTGCATCTAGTTGGTAGGCAAGATTGCCATGTGCATCAAAGGGTCCCTCCACGAATGCTAATTTCGGTCTCTGTTCTAACAGGGTAAGGTCTCCTTTGCCTTCTTCCCGCATTTGCTGTTAAGTTGTGAGGACTCCCCCTTCTAAGTATAATAGTATCGACTTAATCACATCTTTAACTTTTCTCGCAATTTAACCAGGTTCTATCTCCAGTAAGGCATTTTTATCAAAGTGTTACGCCGAAATATCTCATGCTCTACAGAAGAATAGTTTCCAAGACGTTCTCTACAGAAGAATAGTTTCCAAGACATGCTCACCTATTTTTCCACCCTACTTCACAAAACGAAACAAAAAATGCCTTTCCCATCATTCACTTCCTTTTCCAAGCACATAAATAAGTCGGCCATCTTGTCCTTCTTTTCTCGTGGTGCAACACAGGTAAGCCCTTCATTATGTTTTTGCAGATAAACCACAGATACGTCATCACCGATGCTATTCAAAATAAACACAGATACGTCATCACCGATGCTATTCAAATAAACCACAGATACGTCATCACCGATGCTATTCAAATAAACCACAGATACGTCATCACCGTTGCTATTCAAATAAACCACAGATACGGCATCACCGTTGCTATTCAAATAAACCGCAGATACGTCATCACCGTTGCTATTCAAATAAACCACAGATACGTCATCACCGTTCCTATTCAAATAAAACTAATTAGTGATTATCAAAGGTTTCCTTCTGCATTATTGGCCACCTGCTGTACATACCTTCTATCGACAGATTAGCATAAATCGATGTCTTCCTCTCTCGTCGACAAACTTCTATTATTGGCCGCATCTATTTCACAGCCTCAACAGACAGACTGGTTCGAAATTTGTTTTTCCTCAGTCCAACAGAAACAGAACTTGTCATCATTCATCATTTAACTTTCGCTTTGTGATTTAATCTTACATGTCACATTTTCTATGATTTAATTTCTGCGAACGAATCTGTTTATCAAGACCTGTGTCATCATGACATGCAATTAGTGAAACCCATGCCAAAATCCAGAGTAGTCCACTTACTCGCTACATACAGTATTTAACCATTGCTTGATAGCATTGGAAAATCGTTTGTTTCAATTACAACGCTCTTTGGATCGATATATTCATCATAAGACTTGTCTCTACGTAATTCAAGTAAACTGACTTTAGTCTTCTGTCCTGTTCTTTACAAAATATTTTAGTAAAATGTCTATATTTTTATCGTATGTCAGTTAAATAAATATTCCGAGATCCTTACGAGTTCAAAAAAGCACTTATACAAGAGAACTATGCAATATGAATACCCACGGATCTTCTTTATAGCATTAGATGTAAAAATATTCACAAACGTGAACTTATCCTTGGGATATTGGATTGTTGAGCTCGGTGATGCATCCAGTGACCTGACCACTTTGGCCGATACTGTTGTCATCTGTAACCAATTGGCTTGAACTCCTCAGCAAGAGTCTCGGGCGTGAAAAACTATATATTGAAAATTATTGCAAACCTTGCAACAATGACAAAACTCCTTCAGAACAAGGCCACGACATATGTTACTTGGACATCTTAAAATTTGCAGCAAGCAACACTATTAAAGAAGCAATCATATACCTACATTTTCTTATGTACTACGACGCATACAAGGGTCTGTATTCTCGAAAATGATTCATGCAAATATGCGTTAGGAGAAGCATTAACAAAGGTTGGCAAACCAGTTACATTTGCGAGTCGAGCTCTAACATACCAAACAAAGATGTGCACAAATTAAAAAGGAAATGCTGGCACTTGCATAACCTAGAAACATTTCACCGCTATACGCACGGAAGAGAAGTGATAGTTTTGACTGACCTTATCTCAATCAGCTAAAAGCCGCCATCAGATTCACCAAAACAGCTACAGAACCTCCTGCAAGTGGCCCAGCAATAGAAGTACACACGTTAATATAAGTCCAAGTAAGATATATGATTGGCAGATACGCTGTCACGAGCACCAGCAAACAAGTCAGGGTTGGAAGAAGTAACATCAATGAAACATCTGACAATGTAACCGATATGAGACCACAAGCTCGCAGAAATTCGTCAAAAGACAATTAAAGACTGCAATATGAGAATATTGGCAGAAGTAAACGCTAAAGAGTGACCAGGCGATAAGGAATGCCTGATCAATTCCATCAAGTTGTTCTTCAGTTACAAAGATGAACTCATTGTACAACATGGACAGAGCATAGTCATACTGAATGCTATACGGACCGAGATGAAGCAAAAGGCACATGCCGGCCACCTAGGCATAAACACGCGTCTGCAAAGAGATTATACAATACATTGAAGTCTGTGGTACCTGCGCAACCTATGAATATCACCAGCCAGCATAAGCCCAAATAGCACCTGTCCCAGTAAGACCTTGGCAACAAGTAGCAGCAGACCTCCTATCGTGGGGAGGGAACAGCAGAGTGGATAGACATGACGATTTCTTTGGAATTGACAAACTGGATACACTCACATTAGAAGCTTTGATTGAATATATAAAAGCGCAGTTTGCACGCCATGGAATTCTAAAGGTATTGATCTCCAACAATAATCCTCAATTCTCATAAAAAACTTTCAGAAAAAAATTCAAGGAATGGCTGTTCAAACACGGAACAGTATCACCCGGAAACAGCCAAGCAAATGGTCCGGCCGAAGCAACAGTAAAATTAACAAACACCTGTTCTTCAAGGGCAAAGCATTCGGAGCTGTTGAACCTATGCTACACACACACACAAGGACTAAGCATCAGCATAGCACAAACATTAACATCCATGATGAGAAAAGTAAAAGAAGAGTCAGAGACCATGAAAGGCTCCAACATCGGTGACAATGTTCGAGTTCATCCAGTGGAGGGAAGCAGTAGTCCGAAAGCTAATGACTGGTAGGTCATAAACGAGGAGGCAAGATACTGCGCAAAACAAACGATTCCTGCGCAAAACACCCGAGTCAAAACATTCCCATAACATAATAAAGCAGATGTGTTATTGGCAACTCCAGTAACTCTCGCTCCTCCTTTTTTGTCCCTCAGTCCTCATTCAAATGAGTTATTTTTCTGACAGAGGGCGAAGAAAAAGCTGTTTTAAAGGTCGGTAGTACTTGATGAACAGTAGTCTGATATATCGGAAATTTTTCTGTCTCTATGACTATACTTGTGGCCATGTCAGTAGTAAGGGTGCTGAAGGTAAACGTTTCGTCTGGGCTGACGTTATCTGCCTGATAGTCAGAGACCCGAACATTGGATAAACCACTAAGGAGGCTGTCCTAATAGCAGGCGCAAAGTACTGGGACTGTTGTATTGCCATTTGGTGAATGGATTCTGGACCATGCAGTAGTCTCTTGTGGGGTCTCTCGATGCCATACTAGTGGGTAATTATTACGGCTTTACATTTTCATGGGCTACAAAAAAATCCTGTCTTGTTTCTCTTACTTTCCCTCTTTATCCTGCTCTATGAAGTATGCCGACCTGTTCCACAAATCCCAAAACCTCAACATGAAACATCTCCAGAAAAAAAACTTGAATAAACCTAGAACCCCATCTTCCAACGTAGACCCCTACTACCATGTCTCCTTCTCCAACATCAGGGGTCTACGTTCCAACCTTCCAGAGGTTGAAACACAATTACAGGAGACGACACCGGACATATTCTTTCTAAGCGAAACTGGAATAGGGCCGACCACTTCCCTAGATGAGTTCATAATTAACGGATACTCTAACTTAACATCTAAATCTGACCCCCAAGATCACCATTGCATGGAATATATGCCTACATTAAGGAGGACTTCCTATGTGGCAGGGATATCTCTGGAGATGATCCTAATTTAACTTATATGTGGTTTGCGCTTGTTTACACCACTGCAGTTATATTTGCCCTCTATCGACCCCATAACAGATGAGTTACTATCTTTAAGAGCATATCTGAGAAAATAGACCATATCCTGTCTGCACATTCCTCAGCTTACATCCACATCTGTGGTGACTTCAACGTCCATAACGTGGAATGGCTGACCCACTCAAATAAGACGGACGATGGAGGTTCTGTCATGATTTTGCAATTACTTATGACCTCACTCAGATTGTTTGCGAGCCCACCCGTGTGCCCCATACTACAAGCCTCCTAGACCTTTTTCTCTCAACTTCCCCTGAGCTATGTTCATGTTCCGTTCTTTCTCCTCTAGGATCCTCTGACCACTCCGTTGTATCAGTTAAGATAAACATGAAATGTAATAAGTCCCCAGACGTACCCCTCCACCGTACTGTATACCGATACTCCGTGGCTGACTGGGATAGCTTCCGTACATTTATATCTGATCTACCTCTGCATTCTATGTTTAAAAAGGATGTGTCCTCTATAGTATCAGACCACACCGAATGGTTAATTGAAGGCATAGACCGTTTGATACCATCTAAAAAATTCCAACAAAAACTTACCAGCCAACCATGGTTCTCCCCAGAATATGCGTCTGCCATCGCGCAAAGAAGTCACTTTTTCCATAGCTACCAACGTAATAGCTTCACTGAGACTAAAGCTGCTTTAAGGACCGCCAGAAACCACTGTAAAAGAGTAATAAAATATGTAAGAGAGCTATATGCCCAGTCTGTTAAATCCAAAGTAGCTGATAAGCGGCTTGGTCCCCACCAGTTTTGACAAAAAACAAATAGGATCTTGAACAGACGTGTGCGTTCTATTCCAACCATTATCAATAAACCAGAGGTCATCTCGTCAGCTTCAGACAAGGCCAAACTATTTGGAAAGACCTTTGCAACTAATTCTACCCTATGCGACGAAGGCCATCAACTCCCCATATTTCCTCCTATAACACAAAACACGCTAGGTATCATACAAATATATGTGCATGAGGTCGCCAAGCTAATCAAGAACCTTGATTCCAGTAAAGCAACTGGCCCTGACGGCATCCCAATTATAGTGTTAAACAAAGCATCAACCAGAATTCCTCCCATACTTCCGAAACTGTTTAAGCGTTGCCTTAAGGAGAAGTGCTTTCCAACACCCTGGAAAACCTCATCAGTATGCCCTGTATTTAAGAACTCAGGTGATAAGCCATCTCCCTCTCAGTACAGACCAATAAGAGTCCTGTGTGTTATGAGTAAGTTGCTGGAATCCATATTAAATAGAGAAATAGTCAACAACCTCAGCAGAAATAACCTTCTTAGTGACACACAATATGGTTTCCGTTCTGCAAGATCTACCGCAGATGTGATAATGGTTATTTCTCATAGGATTAGTGAATCTCTTGACAAAGGATTCCTTTCTAGGACAATTGCTCTTGAGATATCAAAGGCCTTCGACAAGGTATGGCATAAAGGCCTACTTCCCAGGATTTCCAGCTACGGTATAACCGGAAATGTTCTCTCTATCATTAAATAATTTGTCTCTGATAGGCTCATAAGAGTAGTTGTTGATGGGCAAAAATCAGAGGCCCACAATATTAATGCTTGAGTCCCTCAAGGGTCCATCCTGGGTCCAACTCTCTTCCTGACCTACATCAATGATCTCCCTAAACACATACTTAAATCATTCGTTGACATCTATGCTGGTGACACGACCATCTACGGCAACACATCAAAGGCTGTAAATGACAAAGATTCTCTCTCCTATGATCTTGAGCGCATGGTTCAGTGGGGGAAAACGTGGCTGGTTACCTTCAATGCATCTAAAACCAAACTCCTATCTTTACATCATCAACGCTCTGATCCCCATCTGGCATCAATTAAAATGGATGATGCTGGTCTAGGAGAAGCCCCATGTTTTGACAAGCTTCTGGGTTTGACCTTCACTCCTGATCTGAAATGGAACACGTACATTAAGTATGTTGCCAAGGTCGCTGGAAAGATGGTGGGATCGTTCTACCACTCCAGAAGATATCTCACTACTGATGCAATTCTCTATCTATATAAAAGCCAAGTACGTCCAAGGATGGAATACTGCTGCAATATCTGGACAGAAGCTGCTAAAAACAGCCTATCCTGCCTTGACAGAGTACAAAATAGACTTTGTGGCTTAGTGGGGGATGCCCTTTTCTCTTCCCTGCAACCTCTCTCCCACAGAAGAGACGTTGCTAGCCTGTCTTTGTTTTATCGTTATTTCCATAGCAGGGGCTCGTCTGAATTTCAATCTCTGGTCCACCTTCGCCAATCTTTTACGAAAAACACTCGTCTAGCTGAATCTAATCTCAAAAACTTTCCCCACTCTTTATCTATGCCTAAATCGAAGCGTATATTCCATGAACAAAGCTTCTTTCTTAGAACTGCACGCATGTGGAACTCTGTTCCATCTGCCTGCTTCCAACCTGACTACAACCTGGATGTCTTCAAGTCCAAGGTAAACAAATTCCTGATGAACTGCCCCCTTAAGTAGACACTTTATTAAATCTCCACACTAACGTGCTGTACTTACAATAACCCTTATACCCGAGTGGCTTCCGGGCCTTGATAATTGGTTACCACCTTGTAAAAAAGTAGCGCTTTTTTCAAATAGTCGTTTAAAAAAATTCTTTTATTTAAAAAATACATGAATTTAAAATATAAATTTGGATAAATTCTTAACAATGAAGAATGGAACTACACATTCAATAGTATTTTTATAGGTAAGTATTTTTTTTAACTTATGTCGATTTTTTATAATCGAAGTAAGTAAAATTTCGTTGATTTTCTTCAAATCTTTGTAAAAGAAATTATTTAAAAAAGCAAATATTGCATAATTCGCTATTAAACCTGTTATTTTTTTTTAATTTGGTCTTTGCCCCTTTAATTAAAAAAGAACAGAAAAGGGGGTTGAATTATATTTTTCAAGTAGTTATACGCTTGTAAAGATAGGAAGTCGAATTATTCAATTTTTTACGCATTCATAAGATCAGTTTCTAACATTGCTATCGAAACGGTGACTTGATCATTTTGTATTTCCTTCTTAAAGTTGTTTATGTGAAATGTTCTGTCTCAAAAAATAAAAAGTGATTTTTGCTCAACAAACGTGTCTTTGTTTAATTCGTCTTAATACTTATTTATTTATGATTTATTAATTGGTACTTGCACAATTTAATCAACACATTAAAAAATGAAAATATCGAAAAAAGGTTATATCACACGTATTCGTTTTGAACAGATCTCCGAAAAAAAAAATTGACTTAATTTGATCGATTTTTTTTTGTTTTGTTTTGTTGTTTGTTTACAGCGTAAAAACACGTTTTTATGAAAGCACGTTGAAGGCAGGCATCTTGGAATTTTGTAAAAATGTTTGTTTGGATTTTAGAACACACCATTGAATGTAGTTAGATTTATTCAAATAATAATGAAATGTTCAGTTTTACAAAAATAAACCTCATTTTTCATATTTTCCTACATTTTATTTTTATTGAATTGTACACACAAAAAGAGAAATTTACCAAAAAATTCCGTACAAGCATTGACAAATATACTCTAAACTTGATAGGAAAATTAACCGACACACTCATGAACGGACATTTGTTTTTACACGAGGAACGAAATAATGATTACACCGTGTTATTACGGTGACCTAAATTCATTGTTTGTTAGAAGTTGATTTCTTTTCTTTGTTCTGTTTGATTTTTTCTTTAAATAATTTCACGTTTAAATCGTGTTTTTCATCTTTTAATTTTGATTCTTTTATATTTTCATATATTTTATTTATTAATGAATTGGACACACAACACAAAAGTTGTATCAATTTACTAAAGAAATCATAACAAACAAAAACAGATTTTCTGTTTTGTATACAAAAGAAAATAAACGAATTCATCCCGTCATTTGTCGTAATGAATTCCTGAAATGCAAGGTAAGATTTTTTACGCCTTTAAAAAAATTAATGGTATTTTTTTTTTAGATTAGATCCACCTCCACAATTTTCTTTTAAATGACGACTTTTATAAGTTTTCTACTATGCTGAATACGGAAATCGCATTGAAATTTTGCAGAAATAATTAGTTATCGAGATATAAAAAGTTGTATTATGCATTGTATTCGTTGGCGGCCATCGTTTTTACGCGCGCCATAAACAACTCTATGCGCTTAAGAAAGATGACCGCCAAAGAATACAATGCATAATACAACTTTTTATATCTCGATAACTAATTATTTCTGCAAAAGTTCAATGCGCTTTTCGTATTCAGCATGGCCAAAAACTTTAAAAGTCGTCATTTAAAAGAAAATTGTGGCGGTGGACCTAATCTGAAAATTTACAAATTAATTCAAGAGATAACAAAATATTTATTTGATCATGCTTTATTACAAACGTGAATAAAAAAAAATATGAATCTCCGATTAAAAAATCTCCTAAAAATATTTGATTCAATGTAACATTTATATTTTTTGTCCAAAAATGTATTTATTTTAATAAAACTTATGTTATTTCTGAGAAAATTATAATGTCCACCATAAACACAATATTTTTTTTTTCGAATTTATTCGAATTGCTGTCTACATTTTACCTATTATGTCGCTAGAGAATTTCATTTGAATTCTTGTTTAATCCAATATTATGTAGCTAGAAAATCCCGTTGGATTGTTTATGTTTTATCCAATGTTTTGCATTTTAGAATGGCGATCGCTTCCTTGTGTAAAGTTTACATAAAGTGAACCCCCATTTATTGACCATTACTAATTGGAAATTAATGTAGAAAAAATATTGGTAAATTTTCACAATCTAACCCATCGTAGTTAATTAACTTTGTGTGTGTGTGTGTGTGTGTGAGTGTGTGGTGTTTACACTTCACATCCTTTAAAACATCCACAAATAAGCAATTAAAAAAAGATAAACATTTAAGACTTTCGAGTTGGGATCACTTAAAGTTTAGATAAAGTGAGCTCCGGTTTATTGATCATTACTAATTAGCAAAAATGTATGTAGAAATAAAAGTATTATTTTAGAAAAAGCGCGAACTCGGACTAGTAGAAAACAAAATTTTATTGTAGATTTCAGTGTGCTAAAAATCTGAAAATAATTTTGGAGATATTGATATTTTTCTAAAGGATCATTTTCTTTGTATTATCAGCTATAATTGCGTAAGTCGGCTGACTGCGCATACACATAGATCGAAATCTGCAATAAAAATAGTTCACACTTCTCTGATACATTATTTATTTTTTTATTTTGTTTATAATTTTTGTATTTATTTTTTTATTATTTTTTATAATTTTTATATTTTATTTATTTTTTAACGTAAAACAAAGGATGATTAACTGAAATTACATAAACAAATAAATGATGCATTGTGATGCATTGTTTTCTTTTTTTTAATTATTTGAACTAATGAAATGTAATTTTGTTTTACTTTCATCTAACAATTTAATAAAAAAGGCAGAAAGAAATATCATAAAAACATGACAGAACAAAAAAAAGAACACATAAATTTGGGAAACGGTTTTTGTAATTTAATCTAACAATTTAATTAAAAAAAGGAAAGAAACCCTTTAAAACGCAGTAACACCCATTATTTCATCATCCCCCCACCCCAATTAATCTCTGGTTATGCGAACACATTAATTAATTAATTAATTAATTACATAATTAACTTCTAATTTCAGATAAATCCTACCCCCACACAGTAGAGATCCCTAGATGTAAAAGATCTTTCTACTCCAGTAGTTTCTTCCCCAGAACCGCTAGACTCTGCAATTCCATTCCAGGTCCCTGCTTCCCTAACTGTACTGACATGCAGAAGTTCAAGTGTAACGGGAACCAAGATCTTGCTGCCCAAATCCCAATATAGTGCCCCAGTAGTTGCTGATCCTGATTGTAGCCCCCTACATCAAAGTGGCAATGTGACTTGTTTGGGGTGAAAATGTAATTAAAAAAACAAACAATTTAATAATAAAAAAAGGCAGAAAGAAACATCATAAAAACGTGACAGAATTTAAAAAAAAAACACTTAAATTTGGGAAAGGTTTTTTGTAATTATTCTGTTCTTTCACCTAACAATTTAATTAAAAAAGGAAAGAAGCTCTTTAAAACGTAGGAACACCCATTGTTTCATCCCCCCCACCTCAATTAATCTCTGGTTATGCGAAAACATTAACTAATTAATTAACTAATTAACTTTTAATTTCAATTTTACTCGCAAAATCAAATTTGCATTTCACTTCTATCCACATTTTTGAATTCTTTAAATTTGGATGTCACTGTTATGCACATCTTTGGATTCTTTTTTATTTCACTTCTCTTAAAATAAACTTTTTGTGGCCTTAATTAATTAATTCAGTTTTTTCTCTTTACTTTTAAAATAATGTTCGCCTGTGATGAATGCTCCAACAATATTTCAAAAGTATTTATATATTCTATAAGAATTCGTTCATGTCATTGGAGTTTTTGCAAAGACCCAGTGCGATACCAACTGCTGCCAGGTGTACACAGTGTGGCAAAGACTGCAGCTTTTGAGAACATGGAGGCACGGGTGAATGGCGTTGTAACAGTAACTTCATCACCGATAACACCATGCAAGTGACTATAAGGGCACATTTTTGCAGAATTCCTATATGGCTCCATAGAAAATAATTCTCTTCATGAATCATTGGTCTTTTTGTAGCAAAGTTACAGACTTCTGGTTTGCGAACCAGAAGTCTATCAGTGGCTAAAACATCGTTGTCGAAATAGACAAAACCTTTGCTGGTATGCTGTAAAAATCAGAAAGGCCGACCTCTACTACAAATTTGGATCTTTGAGCAGGTGTCAAAAAAATTGCTATCTCACTCATGTGGCTTGTCAGAGACATGAGAGACAAAATACTCTACTCCCTCTCATCCAAAAATGCATATGTGGAGAATCCATTATAGTATGTAACTGGTGGCGGGGGCGTATCACTCCCTGAAGGGCAGGGTACACTCACTATATCGGGAATCATTCAGAAAACTTGGTGGATCCATCAGACAGCAAGGTCCACATGCAAAACATTGAAAGATTCTGCAGGGATCTTTAGGAGTGGGGCAACCAACCAGGTATTAGAGACAACTATCTATGCCAGTATCTAGCAAGATACTTATTTATAAAATTTATAAAAGATCAAGGTGGAAAGGAGGCTTTATATCTAAATCTGATATCTCGTTCTAAATTCAAAATAAAGTGTTTCTTTTCAGTCACGTTTTTAGGGTGTTCAGAAATAATCACTTTAAATCGTTAGACGAAAGTACAGAATAATTACAAAACACCCTCACCTCCCTTTTATTTTACGTGATTTCGGTTCTTACTAAGAATTCATCTGTAAAAAATTGGAAAAATAAAAATAAATACAAGAAATATAAAAATACACAAAAAACAAAAATTATAAAAATAAAAAAATAAATACAAAAATGATGTAAAAAATACTAAAAAATAATTACAAACAATTATACAAAACCAAAAACCCATAAAAGTCGTTTACACGATGTAAAATAAAAATAAATACAAAACATCATAAAAAATAGTTAAAAAATAGATTTTTTAAAATTATAAAAAAATAATTACAAAAATTAGAAAAAATAGTAAAAACAGAAATACAAAAAATTTATAAAAAAAATAAAACATACATACAAAAATAATAAATAAATACCAAAAAATTATAAACAAAAACAAATCAAAATAAAAAAAATTTAAATGATGTATGGGAAAAACATGAATTATATTTCGGTCTGTGCACATGCACAATCATCGGTTTTACGCCATTATAGTTAGTTTTACAAGGAAATTAATACTTTAGAAAAATATCTCCAAAACTATTCATTTGCTATGGTTTTCAGATTCTTTTTCACCACAATAAAATCGTTTCGAGTTTACGCCTTTTCTAAAAGTTTACTAAAATAAATATTTATAAATTTTTACAATCTTATCCAGTACAGTTTATTTAAATAAATATTTGTAAACTTTTACAATCTTATCCAGCAATTAATTAGTTAATTTATAAATTAGTTAATTTGCTAAAAATGTTATCCAAAATCTACTTTTTTCCTATTACACTTCCAATCCGCAAAGATGCAATTAAAAAGCTAACTATTTGCGTTTTAAAATTTTTGAGTAGGGATCACTTTCCTATATAAATTTAATGTAAAATGAGCACTCACTTCATGGTCATTTAATGGTCAACAAGACATGTAATTTGTTTACAAGTATAAGCTCGTAAATGTTTTTGCTGTTTACTATTTTTTTTCTCCTGAAGGGGATTAGAGCCTATGTTTTGTTAACAATACTGTACTTTCATCTAACAATCTAATAACAAAATATATAATAAGATATCCTTTGTCATAACTAAACTATCACCATGATACTTATTGGATGGATTTCTATAAGTATGTTTTTTTTTATTTTAGATTTTTAAGCGATTATCGAATATAACAAGATGACATTCTCATGTCAGTTATTGTTTTCTTATTTTAACGTAAGACTCGTTACTATTTTTTATTTCAAAATAAACGCATGCAAATAAGTTCACCCATTTGTTTTTTGCTTTTTTTTTTAGGTTTTCCTTCTTTATTTATTAACATCTTAGCTGAAAGTATAAATTAATTAGGACGGATCCAATTTCACATGTTAAGAACAGTTTTATAAATAATAACATTATTATTAATGATGGGGAGACTAAAATTACAGTTTTAACAAGTTGATTCCCCACCCATTTTTATATAAAACAAAATACATGACAATTTTTTTCAAATATCAAATATAAATTTGAATATTAAAATTTAAGAAAGCCAACAACAATATTGTTCCGGTATTTTTAGTTTATTTAATTGCTTCCCCTCGAAAAAACACAAGAAAGTCAAAACGGATTACGAGCCATTCCTCCAAAAACTTTACTAATTGTTACAGGTTTGTTTGATTGCTAACATTTTATTTAAAATTTTTATAGGAAAGAGACTCCCACTCTAAACTGTTCAATATTTTTTTTAATTATTTCCTTGATATTTTTAAGCTTGTTCAAGCATAATAGTAAAAAAAAAAAGTATCATTTTTATTACTTTTGGGGAATATTTTAAGCCTGTTCAAACATAATATTAAAAATATTATTTTTATTACTTTTTGTGAATATTTTTAAGCCTGTTCAAACATAATAGTAAAAAAGAGTATTATTTTTATTACTTTTTGTGAATATTTTTTAGCCTGTACAAACATAGTATTAAAAAAATATATTATTTTTTATTACTTTTTGTGAATATTTTTAAGCTTGTTCAAACATAATAGTAAAAAAGTATGATTTTTTATTACTTTTTGTGAATATTTTTAAGCTTGTTCAAACATAATATTCAAAAAGTATTATTTTTTATTACTTTTTGTGAATATTTTTAGCCTGTTCAAACATAATATTAAAAAAATATTATTTTTTATTACTTTTTGTGAATATTTTTTAGCCTGTTCAAACATAATAGTGAAAAACGTATTTTTTAAAAAACTTTGTGAATATTTTTTAGCCTGTTCAAACATAATAGCAAAAAAGTAATCGTTTTTATTACTTTTTGTGACTATTTTAAAGCCTGGTTAAAACATAATAGTAAAAAAAGGTATTGTTTTTTATTACTTTTCGTGAATATTAAGCTTGTTCAAACATAATAGTAAGAAAATGAATTTTTAATGAATAAAAAACTAAAAAAAGTTAACAAAATATGTTTAGTTTTTATTTCTAACATTTATTTGGATTTTTTGTGTCTTTTTATGGCAGTATCAATGTTTATTTTCTTAGACAACCTTCTTCATTTCTAAAACTCTACGTTACATGTGGAACAGCACGCATATACTTTTGATACAATTGTAAGAAAATTATTTTCACAAAAAGAAAAAAAATAATAACTGTCCACTTTAGAAAACGAAGCAAGGCATGTTGTCAGAAAAAATACCAGCTTCTGCTACCTGACAGTCAGTTAACGTAGAGTTTCACGAGCAAAATAGTGGTGGATCAAGCTGTAACTTCCTAACAAGCAAACAAAGAATAGCAGTTAAGTAAAATAAAGCAGATATATTTATACAAGTTAGAAAAGCATTTAATCCAAGGCATGAAAATTGTTAAACAAAATGTTTTTACTCTAGGCTTTAAAAATAAAAGTTACAAGATTAAATTTGAAATTTATTTATTTTCAAAGTGCACTTTTATAAATTTTACAAAGTAAGGTATAAACATTTAATACCTTACTTTGTAAAATGTATAAAAGTGCACTTTGAAGATAAATAAATTTCAGATTGAATCTTGTACCTTTATTGTTTAAACCTATAGTAAAAACATTTTGTTTAACAAATTTCATGCCTTGGATGGAATACTTTTCTAACTTGTATCATATTTTTTAAGATTATATCTTATTTAATTTATTAATTTGGATTTAAAAACATGAATGTCGGTTTGCATGTATTTATACACACTCTACTCTCTCTATTTCAGTTTGTATTTCTCCTCACATCTCAACTCATTTTTGCAACCTCCTCTTTGTATTATTACAGGTCTGAATATTTTCTGTTTCAATTTTTATTTCTCCTCACACCACAACTCTCTTTTGAAACTCCCTCTTTGTCATACATGTCTTAATAATGAGAAAATCTGATAGTTTTTACAAAAACTTTAAAATAACGTTTTTAGATTATTTTTTTAAACTTCTTTCAGAATAGAAAATCTTTACAATTTAATGAGGAAATATTTCATATAGGTTTCATTAAAAATATTCAGTAGATAACGAGAAAAATAGAGATGAAAATTTCAAAAGGACTGTATAACTGGTTACGCTCAATAGCTGTCCTCGCCAGCGAGAGTTTTTCTTGTTTTATTCTCTTATTATTATTTAAAACATTTTTTATCCTGCTCTTTCGCGCAAGGACTAAAGCCTATAGTAAAAACATTTTGTTTAACAATTTTCATGCCTTGGATGGAATGCTTTTCTAACTTGTATCATATCTTTTTAAGATTATATTTTAATTTATTAATTTGGATTTTAAAGAAATGAATGTGGGTTTGCATGTATTTATAAAAACTCTCCTCTCTCTATTTCAGTTTGTATTTCTCCTCACATCACAACTCATTTTTCCAGCCCCCTTTTTGTATTATTACAGGTCTGAATATTCTCTGTTTCAGTTTGTATTTCTTCTTACACCACACTATTTTTTGCAACTCCCTCTTTGTCATACATGTCTTAATAATGAGAAAATCTGATTTTTTTAACAGAAACTTTAAAATAACGTTTTTAGATTATTTTTTTTAAACTTCTTTCAGAATAGAAAATCTTTACAATTTTATAAGGAACATATTTCATATAAGTTACATTAAAAATATTCAGTAGATAACGAGAAAAATAGAGATGAAAATTTCAAAAGGACTGTATAACTGGTTACGCTCAATATTAGTCCTCGCCAGCAAAATTTTTTGTTATTCTATTATTATTTAAAACATTTTGTGTCCTGCTCTTTTGCGCGAGGACTAATAAGAGAGAAAGTTTCAAACAGCCAATTATATATGAATCTTTTACTTATCTTTAACTTACAAAAATGGTTTCACTATTCTGTAAAAAAAACGAAATCTTTAAGAATCCATAAAACTGATGTCATAATTTTAGTCCTACCATACTACAAGACGTAATTAAGATATGCTACGTTAAACACGTACAATTCTCAGTTGCATAATTTCATATTAATGGCCGTTCATATTAAGTATTTCACTTGAGACATTTTCAAAGAACTTTCGAAAACTATAAAAGATATATTGTGTGGTCCCATGCTTCTGTTCATTTTAGATAGACAAAGGATACCCCATAGGGGCAGTAGCGCATGTAATTGTGAGGTGGGCATTGCATAATCCCTTCTGTTCAATCTTGAAAGACAAAGTAATTGTGAGGCAAGGGTTGCGCAATCTCCAACCACACCTCTCTTGAATCGGCACTGTTTAAATCCAATGGCAAGGAGAAGACCAGGACGACTGGAAACAATGCCGAGATAAGCAGAGAGTACATACAACACCTGAAAGTCCCAAATGGTCACCCATTTAGTTCTGACCAGGTTCAATGTTGCTTAACTTAGTGATCCAGCGGGAACCGGTGTGTAAACGTTATTATGCTGTATACATCGTGTGGTAATGCTTCAGGAAAAGATTTGATTCCGGTGGACATCTTTACATGTCATTGTCAAAGATTCCAACAAAAGATTCCTGAACTGTTTCTACAGATATGGAGATCAGGATCTGTCCCACAATATTTTAAACACACAATAAATAATAAACCACTTTTTAAAAAAAGAAACGTAATTAAAGAGTATGTAGTAATCATCATAGAATTTCATTGGTAAACATGACTGGTAAAATATTCATGTAATACTAAATAGAATCATGAACAGCTTGTTGAGTCACAATGTAGTTTTCAATCACAGCAAGGAATAATGAATGAGGAGCACTACATATTGTAAGGAGACTTAACAAAGATGTATGTAGACCTGTCAATAGAACACCTTTGTAAGGGATCCTGACTTGAACAGCATCAAATCCTTTCATGAAGGTACAAGCCCAGTCACTCTTCGATTGAACTGACAATTAAAATCCCATCAGCTCGGCCAACAGCGAAAAAGTTATTAAATAATAATAACATGATATTTAATGTAATACTCAATAATGAATACCTTGAGTCACAATGTATCTATACCTGTCAATAGAACACCTGATTTTCTGATGTTGAACAATCTCTACAAACAGAATTGTGTGCAGACAATATGTGGTGTTTTTCTCTGATAAAGTTTCAAACATGGATTTATTTTAAACTGTAACATTCTTAGGACTTGCCGACTTTCTCATGCAATGTCTTCTAAAATACAAAAGATGTCAAAGTGATAATGCAACCCCCAGACGAGATTGTAATGTTAGAACGATGAAAGCATCACTGAAACAGTAAACAATGTTATTGTAAAAACCTCATGTCAGACTCAACCGTAGATGTTATCATATATATTAATGTTTCTTGTGCGTTCGCTATAATGCACATCATATAAAAATTCTAGATATATTTGTTTCTAGACTATATCCTTAGAAATCCCTGTATCGACTCTTTGTGTATCAAGTTGGAAAATATCCGATTATTTTTTTTTCTTTGTGTCATTTGACTTTTGATTAAATTAAATTAGATTAAATTAACCTGCTGTTTGTGATTTCTATCCAATAATATTACAAAAATCAAAACTGTGTCGACGATAATAAAATATTAAATTTCAGTTATTTCTTTTATTTACAGATGTTCCTGCTTAAAGGTTTTACTAAATTTTAATGAAGACAACACATATGTGTGCAAAAAATTATTTTAATGTTAAAAGAAATGAAAACGCATGAACAAATATAATCACAAATTGCAGAAAATTATGCGGCTTTTGAAAAGACATTGATTCCACTAAGAAATATTTATGTAATAAGAACATTACAACAATAGGGAAAGCCACGTTCTTGTGAAGTCTGTGAATATTCTTGTTCTTGAAAAGATACGTTGGTGACACGATGGAAAAACTCACATTCATGTAAAGTCTGTGGATATTCTTGTTGTCATGAGTCAAGATTGGTAAAATATATGAGAACTCACACTGGAAAAAAATCCATATTCTTGTGGAGTATGCGAATATTCCTGTTCTAAAAAGTCGCATTTAGTGAAACATATAAGAACACACATTTGGGGAAAAATGCATACTTGTGAAGTGTGTGGATATTCTTGTTCTAAAAAATGGACTTTAGTAAGGCATATGAAAAATCACTCTGACGAAAGGCCATATTCTTGTGAAGTGTGTAAATATTCCAGTTCTAAAAAATCAAATTTAGTGAAACATATAAAAATACACACTGGAGAAAAACCACATTCTTGTAAAGTGTGTGGGTATTCTTGTTCTGAAAAATCGGATTTAGTCAAGCATATTAAAATTCACAATGGGGAAAAGCCATATTCTTGTGAAGTGTGTGGATATTCTTGTTCTCAAAAATCAAATTTACTAACCCATATGAAAACACACACTGGGGAAAAACCACATTCTTGTGAAGTATGTGGATATTCTTGTTTTCAAAAATCAACATTAGTGAGACATATGAAAATTCACACTGGGGAAAAGCCATATTCTTGTGAAATGTGTGGATATTGTTGTTCTCAAAAATCAAATTTAGTTGCACATATGAAAACACACACTGGGGAAAAGCCATATTCCTGTGAAGTGTGTAAATATTCTCGTTCTCAAAAATATATGCTAGTGACACATATGAGAACTCACACTGAGGTAAAGCCACAATCGTGTAAGGTGTGTGGATATTCTTGTTATAAAGAGTCGAGGTTGGTGAGACATATGAGAAAGCACACTGGAAAAATTCCATTATCTTGTGAAGTGTGTGAATATTCATGTTATGAAAAGTCAAATTTAGTGAAACATATTAGAACTCACACTGGAGAAAAGCCATATTCTTGTGAAGTGTGTGGATATTCATGTATTGAAAAGTCAAATTTAGTGAAACATATTAGAACTCACACTGGGGAAAAGCCATATTCTTGTGAAGTGTGTGGATATTCTTGTTCTCAAAAATCAAATTTACTCACTCATATGAAAAATCACACTGAGGAAAA
This sequence comes from Euprymna scolopes, assembly GCF_053919585.1. Lineage (NCBI taxonomy): Eukaryota > Metazoa > Mollusca > Cephalopoda > Sepiida > Sepiolidae > Euprymna > Euprymna scolopes. The sequence goes on along the minus strand of NC_136527.1, from coordinate 155,958,693 downwards.
ACCATATTCTTGTGGAGTGTGTGGACATTCTTGTTCTCAAAAATCAACATTAGTGAGGCATATGAAAATTCACACTGGAGGGACTACAACGTATTAAAATGGTTAATTGGGGAGAGGAAAACTATGTTCTCAATGTATTTACTAACACATTGTTTGAGAGATAAAGAAGTTTTATAGAACATTCGAATATATATGTATCTCATAGACTTCAAGTGATAGCCTCAGGTCGTGGGCTCCTTGATTTTTGAGAACTTCAACTGAAGTAAAATAAAACAAAAAAGGGAAAAGTCACATTATTGTGAAATGTGTGGATATTCTTTTTCCAAAAAATCGGAATTACTTATTCATATGAGAACTCAGTGTGTCAATATTCCTGTTCTGAAAAGCAAATTTAGTGAAACATTAAAACACCCACTGGAGTAAAACCAACATTCTTGCGACGCATGTGGATATTCTTTTTCTGAAAAATAAAATTTAGTCAGGCATATGAGATCTCACACTGCAGAAATAGAACATTCGAATATATATGTATCTCATTAAGACTTCAAGTGTTAGCCCCAGGTTGTGGACACCTTTACTTCTGAGAACTTCGACTGAAGTAAAATAACACAAAAAACAGAAAACCCACATTCTTTTGAACTTTGTGAATATTCCTTTTTTGAAAAATAAAACTTAGAGAAATATATGAGAACTCACACTGGGGAAAACACTCATCTGATGTCAAGTTGCAAGGTTCTTTTAGGGGACGGCTATCATACATCGAGACATGATGGAGTATGTCAGTACCTCCATTTGATCATCTGTAAAAAATTAAATATCCAGTGTAGCAGCAAGTTCTGAGAACGTTACCCTGAAAGAACAGTTGGAAATGACCTATATACCATACATTACGACCATGTAATCCCTACAGCCACTTATCTTGAAAATGATGCTGAGAAACCTGACGTAGTTATATGGAATAAGTCAGAGAGGGTTGCAACATTTGTTGAAGTGAGTGTCCCTAATGATGGCGGTCTTAACAGAGCTGAGAGAGAGAAACGGACCAAATACCAAAGTCTCATGTATGATATGAAAAGAAACTGGAATCTTAAGGAAATATCAATCATACCAGGTATCATAGGTGCCACATGGCTTACGAAGAAGCACCTGAAGTCTTAACTGACTAATATTCCTGGTGTAACAATGCAAAGGAGATCCAGACAATTGTATTTAATGGAACAGCGAGGATACTAAAAGAGTTCTCGGTTGGTTTCAATAAAAAGCAGGGCAATATTGGCAGCTGGTTTGGCTGCCCCATACTCAGCATTACAATCTTCAAGGGAAGAAAATTAAAAAAAGGGAAAAGCCACAATCTTATGAAGTGTATGGATTTTCTTTTTCTGATGAATGAACATATAAAACGTACACTGGAGAGAATTTCTATAAAACCGGAATTATTAGAAATATCTTAAAAACTACCTGATAAATATCTCCGGTGAACCAAGTGCAAAAGAGATTAAAAGAATTGTAATTAAAGGGGTGATTAAATTTAAAAAAAAAATATCTCTCGGGTAAAATGTATAAATACATTTGATCTAAATTGAGTTTAAGATTTAGCCTAATGTAATGGGTCCCTTGAATTCTGAGAACTTGAGCCTGCATATAGCAATATGACACGCTAACAAATGCTGCACTAGAGGAAAAATGTTCCCTAAATACTCCTCTCCAACTAATATTCTACCGAAAAATCTCAGTAGACTAGAAGAAGACTACAAAACAAAATTCAAACCTCATCAGTTGATATAGAACAGATGTAGCTATTGGCCAAATATTCCTTAAATACTCCCCTCCAACTAAAAATCTCAGCAGACTAGAAGAATACTACAGAACAAAATTCAAACAGATGTAGCTATTGTAGTTCAACTAAAAATAATAAAGGCCTCCAGTAACTTTGTTTTAAGGATAGACGATGCTCTTACATGTTGGTTCCAACAGATAATTTATTGACAGAAATTAACCGTATTGGGTAGCATTATTTATCCAGACAAATCTGCTTCCCCATTGACAGAAAAGAAAAAAAAAGATCCCACTAAAGTTCAAAAACCAGCGAATCAGCCTGGAAACGAGATATCTAAATGCCCCATCATCACAGCTCGACGAAAATGATCAGAAAATAAAAATAAAATAAGTGCCCAAGTGGATATTGAATATACCTCAATATAACAAAAGCATAAATGCCTCATCATCATAGCTAGGCGAGAATTACAAGAAAAACGGAAAATAGAAAATAGTAGTTCCAAATATTTTAAACTTAGAAGCATTTTTCACAACAGCTTTTTTTTTAACTAAAACGATCGCGCGTAATTTATTTCTTTGAAATATATTTAAAACTTAAAGATTTGTTTGTTTTATACTATTTGAACTGTAAATAATTTACAGGACTGAAACGAAAAATGAAATAGGAAATGTTCTATTCTCTCCCCAGACATACAAACAACACAAATTAGTAACAATTCATTAAATAATCAGTTTTAATTAAAGTTTTGATATGATCTAAAAATAAAGAGTACATTTTTGTGTTTTATCTTATAAATAAATGTTGTTTGCACCGTGCTGAAATAATATTATTGAGAAAGCCATTTTTAACGTGGGGAGGCTTCGTAACTATTATGCACTTTCACCTAACAATTTAATGAAAAAAAAGAGGTTGTTTTACTATACACAAATTCGAAAAAGTTGTCCGAGAAAACAAATATATAGCAAATAGATGTTATCAAAGGCAGGATATATTACTTATCTATCTAACTGGATAAGTTTTTAGTGTTTTTATTTAATGTAAAATGTTTATTCCGTTCGAAGATCATAGTGGTTACCGATATATTTGAAAAAGACAAATGGCGGCGATCTCGCTGTTGAATACCTTAAGTTTGGGAAAACTAAAACACTATACAAAATACTGTAAGAAACTCAGTCAATATATATTAGCGTGGCATAGGTTGACATATCGATAAACACTATGATTTTCGAACAACATAAACATTTTACATTAAATAAAAACACTAAAAACTTATTCAGCTCGGTGGAAAAGTAACTTATCTTGCCTTTTATAACATTTATTTGTTATATATTTGTTTTTTGACAACTTTTTCGAATCTGCATATAGTAAAATAAACCCCAAAAAGATATAAAAATTTAATTTAACTTGGAAATTCTATTTAAAGTACACGTGCATACACTGCACAAGCACATTTATTATTATTATTATTATTATTATTATTATTATTATTATTATAATTGTTATTATTATTATTATAATCATCATCATCATTATCCTTTTAATAATAATAATAATAATAATAATAATAAAAACTGGTGTAGATGAAATCGACTGGCGCCACATCATGTGAAGGAGTAGGGAGGATGGAAGACCGAGGTGGGAGAATACTAAGCAGATCTTCACTGGAAGCGTGCGGTTCAAATCTGGTACCTTGGGGAGGCATTTTGTCACCCACATCCCAGGAAACAGCAAGGCCGATACCAACGAGAAATCAAATACAACAGCTGTTGCGATAACGTGCAATCCTCTGCACAAGTGGTCAAGAGGTGGAGAACACTGGAAATCTGGCAGATTTGTTGTCACTTGGTCTCCAGGGATCACCACAGAGAACACACACTGATGATGGCCGTGAGACAACTCTTAATGAGTGAAATAATAATAATAATAATAATAATAATGTCCCTCCCAAATTCACCACCACTCGATTTAATATCGTAGATGTTTACTATATTTTCTTAGTTTTTAACCAATGTTCACATTATGGTATGATTGTCTTTTAGTAGTTTTGTGAACTTCATTTCCGTATTCAGGTATTCTGCACTGATATAAAAATGGAGACTATCTGTGGAGTATAGGATTCCTAACCATGTAACTGATGAAAATACGCTACACATTTTGATGAAAAACATGGGGAACAAATGAACATAGAACAGAAAATCAAGACTTTAAATATAATTTCTGAATTTTAAAGTAATAGTTATTTAAATATTTTAACATATTGTGGGGGAAATCCAGCTTTCCAATAAGAGGCACTCTGGATAGAAACAAAAATAATCTCAGTCATGAAAACTTTTTCTTCCACCGACCGAGGACAGAAAAGGTGAAATGTAGCAGCATGACAGATACTACACGGTGATCTTGTTTCGGGGAGGGGGCAAGAAATGTGTGTGTTCAATATTTTTCTTTATATGTTTGTTCCCTAAATTCATAATTCAGTTTTATCATTGTTAGATTGTATATTGTTTTAAAATTACGTAATTTTACATAGTATTTTTATTTTATATTGAATAAAATTCAGTTTCATTATTAATAGATTTGGGTTCTTTGTTTTTTTTTACACGGTGGTCACCACTTATCAAGTCGCGGAAGCCACTCAGGGATAAGGGTTATTGTAAGTACAGTACGTTAGTGTGGGTATTTAAAGTGTCTACTTAAGGGGGCAGTTCATCAGAAATGTGTTTACGTTGGACTTGAAGACATCCAAGTTGTAGTCAGGAGGGAAGCAGGCAGACGGAATAGAGTTCCACAGGCGTGCAGTTCTAAGAAATAAGCTTTGTTGATGGAATCTATGTTTTGATTTAGGCATAGATAAAGAGTGGGGAAAGTTTTTAACAGTGGATTCCGCTAGACAGGTGTTCTTTGCAAAAGATTGGCGAGGGGAGGGAACAGAGACTGGAGTTCAGACGAGCACTTGCCATGGAAATAACGATAAAACAAAGATAGGCTTGAAACTTCTCTTCTGTGGGAGATAGGTTGCAGGGAAGAGAAAAGGGCATCTCCCACTAAGCCACGAAGTCTATTTTGTACTCTGTCAAGGCAGGATATGCTGTTTTTAGCAGCTCCTGCTCAGATATAGCAGCAGTATTCCATCCTTGGACGTACTTGCTTTTTTTTGCTTTTTTTAACATGACTTAAATTTCTTTTTAAAGATGCCCTCATATAGTATCGACAGTGATAGTTTGACAAATCTTACCTACAGGCATTTTTCAGTTAACAGCCCTTCTTTATCTCGGTGGCCGTGGTCGAACTGACTAGGTAATATGTTTAGTATTGTGACCTTGCAACGTGTCCTTACACGACCTTGAACCTCTGATCCCGGCCCAGTTATGATCTGCAACCTGGTCGGTACAGTTATGATATGTCGACTGGGCAACCAGGTCTGCCAACCATTAGTACGTCGCGTCACCCAGTGAGTTCTTCGTTAAGGCATTGGGGATTCTTCTCAGATGCTCGGTCCTCAAGGCCTGTTCTCCGTGGATTGTCTAGTTATTCTGGGTGTTCGTTGAAGGATACGGTGTCACAAATGGCAAATAAAGAAATATACACATATAGGGATCAACGCACATCAGCAACAAAACTCCGCAGGTTGGTTAATATAATATATATTTCGGAAATTCATAAAAGAAGTATTTACAGCATATACATATAGTTGACAATTAATTCAAGCAAGCAGTTAGTTCTACAACTGAGCTTCTGTTGTTGAAATACCTGGTCGGTATCGCGGACTTTGCGTAATTCTCGTTAAGTAATCGACACGTTATAAGCGTTGAGTTATCAGGCAACAAGCGAGGGGGAGAGAGAGGAGAGGTGATTCTGCCGAGATGGAACAACTCGACTTAGCTCTCTTTGACTCTGATTCCCAATCTCAGACCCGGACTCTCACTTAATCTCTGATTTTTCATTTCTTTTATAATACAATTATGGAATGATGACGACACCCATGTTTGTCATCGACCAATCAAATTGCTTGATTATAATTCGACGGGGCCTTTTCTCATTGGTCCATTTCCAAAATTGGATTGACTCCTCCTTTAATTAACGCCCAACTTACACGTTGTATTATTTAACTCCTCCCTGGCTTACATATGGAATTTTTCCATATCCAGGAAAATTATTTTTCATTTGACTTAAAGTAAATCACGCGATTTTATTTGTTTTAAAATTATTTATCGATCTCATTGTTCGCTTTGATAATTCAAAGGAATTTTAGTTTATCTTTGAATTAAGTTCTGGTTGTCGGCCATTCCATTATATCAGACATTTTGATTACGTCAAAAGACCAAGAATGCATTTGTCGCTTTGAACTTATCGGACAACACATTTTCCCATCTGAGCAAAAACATTTCATAACTTCAATTTCCGTTCGACCTGATTCACCAAATGACAATTCTCGATACGTCATAAAAATATGTATTATTGTTTTGAAATTTCGGACAATTCATTTTTTCCTATTCTTTGTTCTAAAACACAATGCCGAGTCACTGAGTGTGTTTCTCTCAGATCAAAAACAACCCGACTTTTTCAACTGTCAAACTCACAGATCAAACGCCTGTGTATTTTGGCTAAAATATTTTATGCATTCTTTTTCGCTTTTGAAGTTTAGAATGTGATTTAACTTTTCGCTACAGAGGCACTTTTGCCGCCATCTCAACAACAGACTTACCTCAGAATTTATTGACAAAATAAAATTAATAATAATTTTTATTCCTTCAAAACCCGATCATCGTCCGGGAACAAAAAAATATTTTTAACCAAAAGAAACGTCACATCAACCCTACAGGTCTGATGTGGCCTCTCTTCAGTGTTACAAAGGGTCGGAATAAAATTAAAATCAAGTGTTGAATATTAATCTTTATTTTATTTTTACAATTTTTAATGATTTTGTTATGTTTTGTAAAAATAGATGTAAACATTTTTTGATGAGAAAAAATGACACTTAATATTTATCACTCTATCTGTATAAAAGTCAAGTACGTCCAAGGATGGAGTACTGCTGCCACATCTGGGCAGGAGCTGCTAAAACAGCCTATCCTGCCTTGACAGAGTACAAAATAGATTTCGTGGTTTTGTCGGGGATGCCCTTTTCTCTTCCCTGTAACCTGACTCCCACAGAAGAGAGGTTGCAAGTCTGTCTTTGTTTTATTGTTATTTCCATGGCATGTGCTCGTCTGTGCTCCAATCCCTCGTTCCCCCCCTCGCCAATCTTTCACGAGAAACACCCGTCTGGCTGAAACTGTCAATAATTTTCCCCACTCTTTATCTGTGCCTAAATCCAAACGTAGATTCCATGAGCAAAGCTTCTTTCTTAGAACTGCACGCCAGTGGAACTCTCTGCCGCTTGCCTGTTTCCCACCTGACTACAACTTGGACGTCTTCAAGTCCAACATAAACAAACTCCTGACAAACCGCCCCCTTAAGACACTCTATCAAAACCCCCAATACTAATGATTACTACAATACTATCTCATTGATTACTGTACACGCAATAACCCTTATCCCTGAGTGGCCTTCGGGCCTTGATAAGTGGTGACCCCCCTGTAAAAAATGTGGCAGAGTGAAAAGCAATTTATTTTACTTTCAATCTTTATATTCATGTTTTTTTTGTAAATCAACGATCTGATGCCTATCTGGCATCAATTGAAATGAACCGCTCTCGTTTTGGGGAGGCTTCCTGTTTTGACAAGCTTCTGTGTTTGCCCTTTACTCCTGATCTGTAATTTAACATGTATATCAAATCCATTGCCAAGGTTGTGGGAAAAATTGGGATCCTTCTACCGCTCCAGTAGATCTCTCATTTCTGCTGCAATTCTCTACCTATATAAAAGCCAGGTACATCATATGATGGAATGCTGTTGCCACATCTCGGCAGGAGCTGCTAGAAGCAGCTTATCATGCCTTGACAGAGTTCAAAATAGACCTCGTAGCTTAGTAGATGCCCTTTTCTTCTTCCCTGCAACCTCTTTATCACAGAAGAGACGTTACGAGCCTGTCTCTGCTTAATGGTTATTTCATTGCAAGTGCTCATCTGAGCTCCAATCTATGGCCTCTCCTCGCCAAAGTTTCACGAAAACCACTCATCTAGCCAAAACAACTATCAATAATTTAACACCCTCTTTATCTGTACCTAAATCTAAATGTACATTCCATGAACAAAGTTTCTTTCATAAAACTGCACGCCTGTCGAACCCTCTTCGGATTGCCTGCTTTCCAGCTGACTACAATCTGTTTGTCTTCAAGTGCAATGTAAACAAGTTCTTGATGAACCATCCCTCTAAGTAATCCACTACTTATATTCACTTCGCTATAATAATAAGTGAATAATGTATACCTATTAACTCTTATCCTCAAGTGGCCTCCGGGCCTTTGTAAGTGGTGATTTATGTGTAAAAAAATACTTTAATACAGGGTGACCGCAAAAAAACGGGCCCCAACTCTAATTAGTCCCTGTTTCTTAGTGTTTTGGCCGAATGAAATGAGACTTTGGTCATAACTAGTTTATTATATTGAAAACATCACATCAAAACACTAGGGTCTTTGGCCTTTTTTCCTCAGTTGACTGTAAAATGCTCAGAAAAACAATTGAATATCCTCTATTTTTTGGGGTCATTCTGTATTTTTCAATAAAAGATATTCCAATAAAATTTTTAATAACATAACATGTTATTGTCTATTAAAATATTTGTTTCATATTTGTAAACAAGTTCATCATGCAACGCTATTGAAATGAAAGGGAAAATATATTTAACCACCACCTATTAATATTAATTAAAGAAACCATTTTAAACACCTTGACATTAACATATGTAGATAGAATTCATTAATCATTATTTCAGTTATTAATATCTGAAATAATGTTTGAAACGACCTGAATCACTTTCCTTGTTCTCATTTCAATTTTCATCTAAGAAAGGTGATCTCTAATGTTTGAAGCGACCTTAATCATCCGTCTAGTTCTCATTTCAATGACCTGTAAGAAAGGTGCTCTCTAATGTTATATGTTCGATTGTACATATTAGTAGGTCATGGGACAGGGAAGAGCATGCGTTGTAGTATACTAGTGCATATATACTGGTGTATATATGCATATACATAACGTGCATATGTATGTGTCACGTTGTATTGTGTCTATGTAACCGTGTTGATGTAAATTTATCTATTAATTTATGTATAATGTTTTCTTTCCTGTTTTATTAGTATACAACGTATGTGGTTTTCAGTGTGCAGGTGGATACACATATCAACATTGTTTACAACTGGAACAAATACCGTATGCGAGACAGGTCTTTTAACACGAGGAATAGACATTTTTGCATTGCACATCACACAAAAGGGAAACATACCTTATCCCACTGACCTTCGCTCTCTTGGTGGTTTTTATCTTACAAGACATACATCTTCTTATGAACGAAAAACTATAACAAAAAAATATATTATTACAGATGTTTGCCACATTGTCATTTGTTTTGTAAAAAACGAGCTTATGTTATCATTGACATTATACAGCTCCAGACACCACATTATCCAGGAATGAGGCACACTGTCAAATGCCTTTTTGTAGTCAATCCAAGCCATTGACAGGTTTCTTTGTCGCTTCCTACATTCTTCCAGGATTGTTTTGTTCAAAAGAAGTTGATCTTTTATCCCAAGCTTGTTTTTGTGCACCCTTTCTCCTCCTTCTCAAGGTATTCACCATCAGTCAAATGCTGATAAATTGCATCGGCAATTATTCCAGTAAGCCATTTGTATGTGGTTGAAAGGCAGCAGATAGGCCGGTATTTATTTGGCAAATGTGTTTCCTGGCTCTTGGGTATAAGAGGTGTTTTGCCAATAGTGAGCCATTCTGGTGGTTTGTCTTTGCCACCAATAATTCGGTTGAATGCTAGGGCATAGTGTTAATGCAGTGCCGTCAGCTTTTTCAACCAGAAATTTGGAATGTTATCAATTCCTGGGCTTTTGAAGTTGCTGTAGTGGATTATCTTTTTATTTACAGCTGCTTTCGTAATTTCCAACGCTGGCGTTTTTTCCTTGCCCTTGACGGATCCTTTTATTGTGCCTATCCACTCCCTAACCCGATGTTGTTTACGATCATCATACAATGGCCTCCAGAATGTATCGATCTGTTCTTGTGTTGGTGGTGACGTTACTTTGATATTATCTCTGATGAGATTTCGGTACACTATCCTTGGGTTTCTGTCAAACAACCTGTTTATGGACATGGACTCAATTTTTTGTTGCTTATTTTTTATTTGTGCAGCTAAGCCCTTCACTTTTGCCGGATTTTCTGCTATATGGGCTCTTAGATGGTTCGTGGTTTGAAGGGAGTATCGAGATTTTAAAGTTCTTACTTTTTTCTTTAAGTTTTGTCCGGGATTTTCGGTCCACAGAAGGGAGGATATCTGGGATATTTCTTTTCTAAGACCACTTGTCCTTCTTTGGAGTTTGGTTTTCCAGACTGGTTCATTTGGTTTAGGCCTCCTTTTTTCCTTTCTGATGTTTGGGGAAGGAGTTTTGTTTGGATAAATCATGCGGCCCCATATGTTGGATGGTTAATTTCTGTAAACGAAGCATCTGTTGCTACTAACTTAGATAGGGCATCGTTCACTTTTACACGAGATTTTTGAAGGCCTTGGGCATCTTTATTTGGACCTGTCTTAGTCGGTCTTGTAGTTGTAGATGCCTAGTTCTTTCAATTTGATTGGCCAGCAGGATCTCTAGCTCAATCTGCTATGCATCTATCAGTAGATTTTGAGTATTACCTTGGCTCTGTCGTCTCCTCAGAATCTGGTGGTCTTGTTTCTTTGACAGGCTATTCATTGATGAGGAGATTTTGGTGGGTGCTCCTTCTTTCGGTTGAGATCTCTCAATTGTGTCACGTGCATGTGCCGCAGGTATTTGTTGCTGGGCTATATATATTGGCTGTCTGGTTAGGTTTCTGCATGGGAACGGGGTTGTCGATTGGGCACTCCCCGTTTGTCGCCATCTGGTGAGTGCAGCGTTTTAGTTATGCAATCTGATCATATGAGAATGTTCCACTCATCAAAAAGTTGGATTTCTGGGAAGTCAGTCTTCCCTTAAAGATGTAATTTTTTATGGGCAATGGTGGTAGAAAATTCTTTGCCATTCTGCACACCGTTCTTTCAGCCCTGTATATTTGGCTTTGGCATACTCCATTGCCCATATAAGGGTCCACTTTTCTTCCCGGCTCCACTGTGTTTCATGGTGTTCTCCCTGGTCTTTTTGGGAATTGAAGTCAGTTTCAGCCACTTTTATGGCTCTCTCCTTAATCTAATAAATCTCATGTGAAGTTATATATTTATCAATTTGTGAGACTATAGAGTATTTTTTGGTTGTAGTTGCCTCCAGTTTTTCTCTTGGAAGGTCCGTTTTTTTTATTTGGCCCTCGACTATTTTGTCCTTGCACCTACCCCATTTTTTCAAATCTTGAGTATTTAAGCAGTGAAGGATTTTTTTCTTTTCCGCAATCGACCAATTCCCTGTTTTATAATTACCTTTTCTTGTGGTCACGAGTGTGAGTTCTCATATGTCTCACTAATACATATTTTGCAGAACATGAATATTCACACATTCCACAAGTATGCGGCTTTTCACCGGTGTGAGTTCTCATATGTTTCACTAAATTTGATTTTGTAGAACAAGAATATCCACATACTTTACAAGAATGTGGCTTTTCCCCAGTGTGAGTTCTCATATGCGTCAATAAATGTGCTTTTGTGGAATAAGAAGGTCCACACACTTTACAAGAATATGGTTTTACCCCAGTGTGAGTTCTCATATGCGTCAATAAATGTGTTTTTGTGGAACAAGAATGTCCACACACTTTACAAGAATATGGTTTTTCTCCAGTGTGAGTTCTCATATGTGTCACTAAATTGGATTTTCGTGAACATGCGTATTCACACACTTCACAAGTATGCGGCTTTTCACCAGTATGAGTCCTTGTATGTGTCAGTAGGTTTGATTTATCAGAACAAGAATATCCACATACTTTACAAGAATATGGTTTTCCCCAGTGTGAGTTCTCATATGTATAACTAATGTGTATTTTGCAGAACAACAATATCCACACACTTCACAAGAATATGGCTTTTCCCCAGTGTGAGTTCTCATATGTGTCACTAAATATGATTTTGTAGAAGAAGAGTATCCACATACTTCACAAGAATGTGTTTTTTCCCCAGTGTGAGTTCTCATATGTCTTACTAGACGATCTTTTCGATGAGACGAATATCTACACACTTCATGTGGCTTTTCTTCCTGGTATACTTGCATGTTTTACTAAATTTTATACTGAATTTTGTTATGAATTCTACAGAATACTACTCTAGCATTATTTTGAAAAGAACCTTCTACACAAGAATACAATATTTATTTTTATATATGTAAGATATTTTAATGGAATCGATTTTTGTACCATAAAGCGGCATATTTTTCTGAAAATTGTTATTATCTTGTGTATACCTTTTCATTCATTTGAGCATTAAGCACATATACTGCATATGTGAATATTATCTTCAAGGTTTGTGTGATTTTCTACACTATTTCAAATACATAATTTTCTGTAATAAAACATACTGATCGATAAAAATGTAATAACAGTCATCAAACAGGAACATCTGTAAATAAAAGAAATAAATGAAATTCAATATTTTATTATTATCGTTTAAATATTGTTTGTTATTCAATATTATTGGATGGAACTCATAAAATCTTGTTTACTCAAAACTTAATATTATACACAGAAGAAAATAATCGGATGTTTTATAACTTAACACAGAAAGAGTCGATACAGGTATTTTCAATATATACTTTAGAAACAGTTATACCTAGAATTTTTATGATATCCATCATAAGGAAAACATAAAAACATTGATATATATAGATATTGATATACATATATATATATATGTATATATATATATATAGATAGATATTGATATTGATATATATAGATATTGATATATATATATATATATATTATACTGTTGGTAGAATTTTTCAGTAACTCATAACAACAACACAATATGTCAGTCCAAAGAGTGCTCAATGCATAAAACAAAGCAATATATTGATTGTTGGAGAGCTAATAGCTACACATTAGCAAACGTGTTTCAATGACCCCCTAGCAGAGAAAATCACCTCATCAGGCCAAAAACCATCCACGAAACTTTCAATAAAGACCATCCCTTTATATTAAAGTCAACGTTACAGGGTTGAACCATTCTAAAAAGAAAGAGGTGTACTAACGAAGAACTTGATATCAAAAAAAAAATGCCGAACCACGATTTTGGTCAATAAAGACCAGCAATGGACAAAAAACGCTGGTTGTAATTATTTCGGGGTATCAATGGGATCACTGGATTCAGCTGCACTCACGGACCTTGTAGGCTTGTACATTTTATACAGTCTAACCAATAATAATGATATTGAAGAAGGAACAATAGGACTCTATAGAGATGACGGTATAATGTTCATAACAAACGCCTGCTGTATAAAATGCGATAAAATTAGAAAGATTATACACAATTTGGCCTCAAAGTAGAAAGAAATAGTAATTTAAAACAGGTAGATTTTTTGGATGTAAGTTTTGACTTGCAAAAAGATAATTATAAACCATATTTGAAAGAAAACACAAGTCCTATATATATTAATCCAAAGTTAAATCACCCACCTTTCATCATTAATCATATCTCAGCCTCGATAGAAAGGAGAATTAACAATAATTCATCTAGTGAAGAAGTTTTTAATAGCTATAAAGAAAGATACAATGTAGCATTAAGAAATAGTGGTTTCAAAAACGCAGACATTACATTTGAAAAGAATAGTTATGATGAACGCAAATATAGTAATAATAATAATAATAATAATAATAATAATAATAATAATAATAATAATAATAATAATAATAATAATCGTAAAACAAGAAACAGGAAAATAATTTGGTTTCTACCTCCCTTTAATAGTGCTCTTAAAGCTGGACTGGGTAGAAAATTTTTGCAATTGCTAGATAGGCACTTTCCCCCCAGGTAGTATATTAAATAGTATTTTCAATAGAAATACTATAAAATTGGGTTATAGTTGTTGTTAAAATATTGAAAGAATTATTAAAAAGCATAATAATAGGATACTAAAAGGCAATAATAGTAAAAATACTGGGGAAATAAATCATAATGATAAAGATAATAATTTTAAAAATACTGAAAAATGTAACTGCAAAATTCCTAGTACTTGTCCCATGAATAATAAATGTTTAACGAAATCAGTAGTTTACCTAGCTAAAATATTCCCTAAAGAAAATCTTAGTGATATAAAATTTTATATAGGTAGTACGCAGGCAACTTTCAAAGAAAGATTCACGTTTGTTTGTATATATGTCAGTACTTTTGTATTATATAGAGAAATAGCGCTAAATTTATAGTTTAGTAATATATGTATATATTTATATCTAGATTTTAAGTGGGGAAAAAAAACTTAGTTAAATTTATTGATTGCTCTGATATCGGAGTAATAGTTCTAAAAATCCGTATTAACAAAAAAAAACAAAAAAAACGAAAAACAATTATAATTATAATGGTTGGAGCTAGAAAATTTAATGCAAACTTATAATAAATCTGCTTTAGATTAATACCTTGAAAAACCTAACATTATTTTGTGAATAGGTTATATTTGTTTTGATATAGGTTGTTAGTACCCCTCTTTCTTTTTAGAATGGTTCAACCCTGTAAAGTTGACTTTAATATAAAGGGATGGTCTTTATTGAAAGTTTCGTGGATGGTTTTGGCCTGATGAGGTGATTTTCCCTGCTAGGGGGTCATTGAAACGCGTTTGCTAATGTGTAGCCAACAGCTCTCCAACAATCACTATATATATATATATATATATATATATATATATATATATATATATATAGATACAAAGAAATCCCTTCCCATAATTCCCTTTCTATCTTTCTGTCTCTTTAGACGATTTTTAAGGAATAATTATTCGAGCGAATTGTTTAATTGAAGGTTTATTTTAAATTGGACCATATGATAGGGATCCCTGAAATATGACTGAGGAGTATTTACGAAAAATTGAATTAATTCTTAAGAAGAAAAAAGTTTCCTCAGTCTAGAAAGATCTCTCTTTAATTTAAACTTTAATTTTATCAAGCTGTTAACTATACAGAACTGGTCGTTAACTAATGTAACTCCTAGGTGTGGCGGGAGTTTATTAATTCGAAATAATCTTTGTGAGTGATCTTAGGAAGAGGGTTGTTTTTTGTAAATAATAAACTAATTACTTTAAAAAAGGTTAATTAACGTGAAAAGTTTCTGAATTCGAAATAACCTATAAGAAGAAATAACTTTAAATTTCTTTAAAAAAAAATAATTACGAAATGAAAAAGTTGGGATGTCTCTGAATCTCATTGTGAAGGGTTAATTGATTCAAAATTAATTTTCTATGATCTTTTAAGAAAATTAATTTTAATAATGAACCAAATGTTATGAATAATTTTTGAATTTCATTGTGAAAAATAGGTCGATTTTAGATTTATGCTCTTTCGAGAAGATTGTTTTTAAAATAATAAATGAATTACTTTGGAAAAAAGTTAACTAACATAAATTCGGAATTTTTAATGATCCTTTGGGAAGAAAAATTGATTTTAACGATGAACCAAAATACTTGAGATAATTTTTAAATTTTGGGATGAAATTTTAATGATCTTTTGTAAAGAATGTTGTTTTTAAAAGAAATTACTTTTAAAAATTTCCCCGAAATTTGGGAAAAAGTTATTTATGAATGTAATAACTTGAAATGCGTTTGCATTGTGTAAACACATTCTAATTATAACTGAGGTACTCTGAAATGATTTTTAAAAAATGTTAACACCCTATTTAATTGAGTTAATGTATACCAGGTTTCTGAATTGTTTATTTTTTGAAATTCTTTTGCTTTCATCGAGTATTCACACTCATGAAGCTGAGTGCCCTTCTTTAATTAATCCTTTATATAATTAATAAATATTCCGTGGTGCATAGTTTTTACTAGTCGTTCGGTGGCAGACACCTTGCTCTAACAGAATTAAATTGGACTAGAACTTCTGAAGACCGAGGTTGAACTAAATCAATATAGGTCAGCGTGATGAGGTCATGTAACCCCGACTTATTTAAAATACATTATACTGGTTGCTGAGGAGACCATAAGTCCAGTTACTGAAATAATAACTTGAAATACATATAGGTCGGCGTGATGAAGTCATGTAACCCCGACTTGGTTAGAATGCATTAGACTGGTTGCTGAAGAGAGCCTGAATCTAGTTACTTAAATGATGTTATAAGTTGACGCAGAATAAATTAAAATATGTATAGGTTGGCGCGATGAACTCACGTAAAATACATTATACTGGTTGCTGAAGAGAGCCTGAATCTAGTTACTTAAATGATGTTATAAGTTGACGCAGAATAAATTAAAATATGTATAGGTTGGCGTGATGAACTCATGTAAAATACATTATACTGGTTGCTGAAGAGAGCCTGAATCTAGTTACTTAAATGATGTTATAAGTTGACGCAGAATAAATTAAAATATGTATAGGTTGGCGGGATGAACTCATGTAAAATACATTATACTGGTTGCTGAAGAGAGCCTGAATCTAGTTACTTAAATGATGTTATAAGTTGACGGAGAATAAATTAAAATATGTATAGGTTGGCGTGATGAACTCATGTAAAATACATTATGCTGGTTGCTGAAGAGAGCCTGAATCTAGTTACTTAAATGATGTTATAAGTTGACGCAGAAGAAATTAAAATATGTATAGGTTGGCGTGATGAACTCATGTAAAATACATTATACTGGTTGCTGAAGAGAGCCTGAATCTAGTTACTTAAATGATGTTATAAGTTGACGCAGAAGAAATTAAAATATGTATAGGTTGGCGTGATGAACTCACGTAAAATACATTATACTGGTTGCTGAAGAGAGCCTGAATCTAGTTACTTAAATGATGTTATAAGTTGACGGAGAATAAATTAAAATATGTATAGGTTGGCGTGATGAACTCATGTAAAATACATTATGCTGGTTGCTGAAGATAGCCTGAATCAAGTTACTTAAATGATATTATAATTGACGCAGAATAAATTAAAATATGTATAGGTTGGCGTGATGAACTCACGTAAAATACATTATACTGGTTGCTGAAGATAGCCTGAATCAAGTTACTTAAATGATGTTATAAGTTGACGCAGAATAAATTAAAATATGTATAGGTTGGCGTGATGAACTCATGTAAAATACATTATACTGGTTGCTGAAGATAGCCTGAATCAAGTTACTTAAATGATGTTATAATTGACGCAGAATAAATTAAAATATGTATAGGTTGGCGTGATGAACTCATGTAAAATACATTATGCTGGTTGCTGAAGAGAGCCTGAATCTAGTTACTTAAATGATGTTATAAGTTGACGCAGAATAAATTAAAATATGTATAGGTTGGCGTGATGAACTCATGTAAAATACATTATACTGGTTGCTGAAGAGAGCCTGAATCAAGTTACTTAAATGATGTTATAAGTTGACGCAGAATAAATTAAAATATGTATAGGTTGGCGTGATGAACTCATGTAAAATACATTATGCTGGTTGCTGAAGAGAGCCTGAATCTAGTTACTTAAATGATGTTATAAGTTGACGCAGAATAAATTAAAATATGTATAGGTTGGCGTGATGAACTCATGTAAAATACATTATACTGGTTGCTGAAGAGAGCCTGAATCTAGTTACTTAAATGATGTTATAAGTTGACGCAGAATAAATTAAAATATGTATAGGTTGGCGTGATGAACTCATGTAAAATACATTATGCTGGTTGCTGAAGAGAGCCTGAATCTAGTTACTTAAATGATGTTATAAGTTGACGCAGAATAAATTAAAATATGTATAGGTTGGCGTGATGAACTCATGTAAAATACATTATACTGGTTGCTGAAGATAGCCTGAATCAAGTTACTTAAATGATGTTATAATTGACGCAGAATAAATTAAAATATGTATAGGTTGGCGTGATGAACTCATGTAAAATACATTATGCTGGTTGCTGAAGAGAGCCTGAATCTAGTTACTTAAATGATGTTATAAGTTGACGCAGAATAAATTAAAATATGTATAGGTTGGCGTGATGAACTCATGTAAAATACATTATACTGGTTGCTGAAGAGAGCCTGAATCAAGTTACTTAAATGATGTTATAAGTTGACGCAGAATAAATTAAAATATGTATAGGTTGGCGTGATGAACTCATGTAAAATACATTATGCTGGTTGCTGAAGAGAGCCTGAATCTAGTTACTTAAATGATGTTATAAGTTGACGCAGAATAAATTAAAATATGTATAGGTTGGCGTGATGAACTCATGTAAAATACATTATACTGGTTGCTGAAGAGAGCCTGAATCTAGTTACTTAAATGATGTTATAAGTTGACGCAGAATAAATTAAAATATGTATGGGTTGGCGTGATGAACTCACGTAAAATACATTATACTGGTTGCTGAAGAGAGCCTGAATCTAGTTACTTAAATGATGTTATAAGTTGACGCAGAATAAATTAAAATATGTATAGGTTGGCGTGATGAACTCATGTAAAATACATTATACTGGTTGCTGAAGAGAGCCTGAATCTAGTTACTTAAATGATGTTATAAGTTGACGCAGAATAAATTAAAATATGTATAAAATATGAACTCACGTAAACTCCAGCTTTGTTAAAAAAATATTATACTGGTTGCCTAAGTGAGCGTAAATCTAGTAACTGAACTCATGAGGTCATTGCCTCGATGAAGGGTGAGGATGATTACCCTCTCTGGTATTTGAAGCAGTATACCAGTCTACCAGAGGACTGGCGGAATAAAAAATAAATTGCTTCACTGAGTTCCTGACAAGTCGTTGAGCATGGGGACATTGATCGCTGATGGCCGGTTGATGCACCATTAACGGAAAATTAGGAACCTCCTAAATTTATGAATACTCATAAATTTAGGATTGCATGGGGAGGGATGTGGCACTATTTTCCATGCCACTGTTTCTAACACGCTCTACAACATGCCCGAGCGGTAATTTGGCCATGAGCGTTGAGATACAAAGAAATCCCTTCCTATAATTGCCACTTTTTTGTACAAAGCGGTCATCATTATCAAGGCCCGGAAGCCACTCAGGGATAAGGGTTATTGTAAGTACAGTACGCTAGTGTGGATATTTTAGAGTGTCTACTTAAGGGGGCGGTTCATCAGGAATTTGTTTACGTTTGACTTGAACACATCCAAGTTG
Organism: Euprymna scolopes; assembly: GCF_053919585.1. Taxonomy (NCBI): domain Eukaryota; kingdom Metazoa; phylum Mollusca; class Cephalopoda; order Sepiida; family Sepiolidae; genus Euprymna; species Euprymna scolopes. The sequence goes on along the minus strand of NC_136527.1, from coordinate 155,939,547 downwards.
TAGTCAGGAGGGAAGCAGGAAGAGGGAACAGAGTTCCACAGGCGTGCAGTTCTAAGAAAGAATCTTTGTTCATGGAATTTACGTTTTGATTTAGGCATAGATAAAGAGTGGGGAAAATTTTTGACAGTCGATTCAGCTAGACGGGTGCTTTTTTTGTAAAAGACTGGTAAGTGGGGACCAGAGATTGGAGTTCAGACGAGCAACTGACATGGAAATAACGATAAAACAAAGATAGGCTTGCAACAGAAGAGAGGTTGCAGGGAAGAGAAAAGGGCATCCCTCACTAAGCCACGAAGTCTATTTTGTACTCTGTCAAGGCAGGATAGGCTGTTTTTAGTTGCTCCTGCCCAGATATGGAAGCAGTATTCCATCCTTGCGCGTACATGGCTTTTATATAGATAGAGAATTGCATCAGTAGTGAGATATCTTCTGGAGCGGTAGAAGGATCCCACCATCATTCCGTGACCTTGGCAACAGACTTAATGTACATGTTCCATTTCAGGTCAGGAGTGAAGGTCTAGCCCAGAAGCTTGTCAAAACATGGGGTTTCTCCTAGACGAGAGACATCCATTTCAATTGATGCCAGATGGGGATCAGAGCGTTGATGATGTAAAGATAGGAGTTTGGTTTTAGATGCATTAAAGGTAACCAGCCACGCCTTTCCCCACTGAACCACTCCTTCGAGATCAGAGGAGAGAGAATCAGAGAGAGTTTTGTCATTTACAGCCTTTGATGTGTTGCCGTAGATGGTCGTTTCATCAGCATAGATGTCAATGAATGATTAAGTATGTGTTTAGGGAGATCATTGATGTAGATAAGGAAGAGTTGGGCCCAGATCAGAGAGAAATGATTTAATGACAGAGAGAATATTTCCAGTTATACCATAGCTGGAGATCTTGTGAAGTAGGCCTTTATGCCATACCTTGTCGAAGGCCTTTGATATGTCAAGAGCAATTGCCCTGGAAAGGAAACCTTTGTCAAGAGATTAACTAATCCTATGAGATTTGCTATCTGTCTTTTTCCTTCACGACCAGCATGAAGTGAAGACGCATATTCTGACTCCCCGTAAATGAGTGTCCCCTCCCTCAATACTAGTTAGGTTGGTTAGCTTTGAAAAGCTTATTGTTCAGTTTTTAATTGTAAAAGTTTTTGTAAAATATATTTTTTAAAATAAAATAGTTATGCTTTATATATATTACAATTGTGTTGCGTGTCATTTTTCTTGTGTCTGCCATGAATGCCTTCATAAGTGCCTTTATTGAAACAATGAAGCAGTCCAGAAAATGAAGAAAGAAAATTCCATTTAGATCGTCAACAAGGGTGAAGAGGTCAAGATGTTTCCTGGGAGAAGAAGGAGCCACACAACACATTCAACATCTCAGGTATGATTTTCTTGCTACAAAGACCCTAATGACTGGCCCATCTTTACGTCTTCCCGAGACCACTTAAAGACATTTAATATAACATGTCTGTCAGTCATACACCTCAGTGACCGGCTGATAGTAGTATAAGAGCAGCATATCGTTTGCAGCTTTTTACAATCATTTTTAATAAACAAAACGTTTGTTACATTGTTGGGTGATTATAGTCTACATGTTGTTAACTATTCTGTACTTTCACCTAACAAATTAATAAACAAAGGATGCATTGTTACGTTGTTGCAAATTAGAATTTTCATGTTAACTTTTCTGTATTGTCATCTAACAAATTAATAAACAATTTAAAAGTCAAAGTGAAAATTCGTTGGATATTTTTATTGTCATCATACAACAAACGTATTTAAAAAATTATTCGATTTAATGTTAAATGCACATTTAAAAGTCAATGTGAAAATTGGTCATGCTGTGGATTTTATATACGTATTCAAAAGCTGGACTTTGAAAAAAATTGATGCTATTGAGAAGTGAAATATGTATTCAAAGCTCGACCTTGTGATTATTTGTCGGACTATAGAGAATTTTTGTATTTGCATTTGCAAGTCAAAATTTGAAAATTAAACATTCTATTGAACTTACAATGGTAATCTGAGTGGCTGATGCTGAAATTAGGTTGTATTTGAAAAAAAAAGTCGCTTTTGTAAAAAGAACTTTTAATGCGATTCAGTTGAATTTTATGGAAAAAGTAGTCGTTTTTAAATGAGAAATTTAAAAAGAAATTTGGTTGTATTAGCTGAAACATAAGTAGTTTGTCTTAAATGAAGAAGTACAAATTTGTCGTTCTAAAATGAAGAATTTTGGAAATGTGATTCAGTTTTGTTGTATTTAGGCGTCGTCACTTTTAAGCCGAGTATCGTGGAAAAGCAGGATATCTGAGTGGGCTATGAAGTGAGATTAACTTTGATATCTGACTGGGTTAGTCAGTGAGACGAGCAGAGATGTCTGAGGCGGCTAGGGATCAAGACTAGTGGAAATATCTGAGTGGGCAAAGAAGTGAAACTAGCAGGGTTATCCGAATGTGTTAGTCAGCGAGACTAGCATGGATATCTAAGTGGGCTATGAAGCAAGATTTGCACGGTTGTATGTTTATGAGGTGATCTTTAAGGATCAGGGGGGGGGGAATGTGGTTTAGTGTGAATTGCATATCAATAAGTTTGCTAGACATTGGAATGAGAGCATATAAGACCGGCAATCAAGATGGCGGCAGTTGAGTTCTGGAGAACAGGAATGAAAGTGATGGAACTTAGAATGTCATCTGAATGTTGACAACATTCCAATTTTTTTATTAGAATTATGTGGTATTTTTCCACTGTAGAGCATCGGTTATCTTAGGTTTGCCACAATGGATTGTTGTGACTTGTGCCGTAGGTAACACAAAAAGTATAACCTTGTCGGTCTGCTAATGTTAGAAAAGATTTCATCTCCACTGATCACAACTTCGGAATGATTATCCACACCGTCAGTCTGATCATGTGACTTTTTATACCCAAATTATCCAATCAAATGAGTCGGACGTAATGGCTACCTCAAGCATAAAAAGAATCAACATTCCAACAAACATTTTCTTTGCTTAAGCTCTTCCAGACAGTCGCAAATAAATGTCGTGCATCACTTTTTCTGACAAGTAAATTGTTAGATGGAAGTAGAGAATAGTTAAAAACATGTGGGTTTTAATCCTACCTTCGTAAAATCAAAACAAAAATCGATACAAGGACTTCCCTCTCCCTTTCACCGCCACAAAACTTTGAAACTGCGAAGTAGTACATGTCTAGTTGATTGAAATGTGAGCAGGAAGCAGGTGCTTAATTCATGTTAAATTTATCTAACAAAGTCTTAAATATTTATATATATATTTTTTAATTGTATTTTCGGGATATTTTTATGGCTTTTCAGACGATTGTAAACATTTGCCAATTATTTTTTCTATGTTAAATTTTAGTTAATTGGTGATTGTCAATGTTTATGTAAACTTTATTAAAGAAAGTGTTGCCTATTCTATAACCTTAAAGATTGAATAAAATATTACAATTCACATGGAAAACGGTTTTTAAAAATTAAAAAAAAGCAATTAAATATCAAAAAAGCAGTTTAAACCAACTTTGAATTAAATTATTTTGTTTATGGTAAACATTATTATTTTACTAGAAATCACGTAAGTTTTACTTAAATAAACACATTTTTGACAAAAAGCTCTAATAGTCAGATTGAATATATTTTAAAGGAAGATTGTTTAATATGAAGAATCACTCAACCCTCGAAAATTCCTTTAAAATTACCACTCTTAAAGGTTTTCGAGGTCGCTGAAAACTAAAATAACGTTTAAAATTACGTCAAGTGAGTAGTTTCCAAGATATGAAGAAATGGTAGTTTTAAAAAAAACTGGGGGATTACTTTTCTATGTTAATTTAACGTAAAATGAGCACCCACTTTGTGGCCACGATTTTTTTCGGGGGGGGGGGTCTTTTTTTATCCCTCGGAAAATCCTTTAAAATTACCACTAACTTTTAAAATTTCAAGAAACAAGTAGTTTCCAAGATATGAAGAAATGCACTCACTTTATGGTCACCTTTTTTTTTTTTTTTTGAGAAGGGGAATCAATAATTTTATTAGATTGCAAAAAAATAAACCATTTTTAATTTTTAAGATTTTGTGTAAAAATGTCCGAATTGTTTTCCTATAAAGTTTAGATTATATTTGTCAATTCTTAAATTTTGGGGGGTATTTCTACTGTAAATTTATATTTCGTTTTCATTAAAAAAAAAAAGTCTGAGGTGCAAAATATAAACAGCTTTTCTGTTTCAGATTATTTCTAAAAGTTATTCAAACGGATTTTTGAAAGACGTAAAAATAACTTACCTTTCATATTGGATTGCAATAAAAAATAAATTATTTTAATATTCAAAATTATTTGTAAGTTGTTAAATGATATTATAAAAAAAGAAATAAACTTACCTTTCATTCAGGGAATTAAATGCGAGAAAAGTGTCGTTTTTTTCCTTTTGTGTTCAAAACAGAAAATTTGTTTTGTTTGTTAGGATTTCTTTAGTAAATTGATACAACTTTTGTTTTGTGTGTCCAATCCATTAAGAAATAAAATATATGAAAATATAAAAGAATCAAAATTAAAAGATACAAAACACGATTTAAACGTGAAGTTATTTAAAGAAAAACAACTGCTTAAGAACAAAGAACTTAAGGTCATCGTAAAACGGTGAAATCATTATTTTGTTCCGTGTATAAAAATGTCCGAATTGTTTTCGTATAAAGATTTGATTATATTTGTCAATTCTTAAACCGTTTGGGGTATTTCTATTGTAAATTTATATTTCGTCTTCAATTCATTAAAAAATATATATGAAGCTATAAAAAAGCAGGTTTATTTTTTTTAGATAAAGCATTTCATTATTATTTGGATTAGTCGAATTACCGTTAACGCTCAAAATGAGAACAGTATTCCGAATAATAATGTGACTTCTTGCAACATATTGTTATCAAACTCGATTCGGTTAAACTTACGATGACCTTCACTCATTATTCCAGACTTAAACCCAATTATTAGTTTGCCTGTTTCCCATAAAATCAGCATTAAACGAACAATAATGAAAGTGTAGTAGCTGTTTCTAATTTTGTTGCTCATTTCAACCGTGTTTTGCGTTATCATCATTGTAGCTAGTTCAAGAGAGGCTTCATTTGTCATGGGTTTTGCCATCCTCCCATACATTACGTGTCTTTGATAGAGAAGTAGTTTAATGTTGTACAATGATGTGTGAATATGGTAGAGAATAGAAAAGGACACAAATCAATACTTTACAATCTACTGCTCGCCGTGTGACTTGTTCAAACGCTCTTTTATTTACCTTATATATTGTATCAGGGGAAGGTAACTCTTCTGGGAGTTATGTCCCTTTAATTGCAAACATTGGTCACCGGATATACGAGAAGAGAGACCCTTCCTGGACTGAACACGATAAACACTACACATTGTCTCCCTATAAATACGTTAATAAACTTTCCTTCTTTTATTTAAATGCGCAGTACATATTAATCTCTTTATTTCCCTCACGGAATACAGTTTCTTGATTATCCTTATAGGATATGTGCGCGCGCTTACGCGTACAAAAATGGCCAGCCGTGATAACATAGAATTACATGGCTTCATATATGGAAAACTACTTGTTTTTCGTCTAATTTGAAATTTTCGCCAATACGACACTGTGACAAGGCAGTTTGGTACGCGACTGCATATTTAACAGCCTTCGTTTATGATCGTGCGAAACGAAGGCTGGGCTGTGGAATGGAAAATAGTCCCAGTTAATACCATACAAACGGTAAATTTGCGACGGAATTGGTTACCATATTCTTTTAAAGCACACCGAAAACTACAAAAAAAAAAACCTATTTTTTTTTCTATACAAATGTGAGACGAACCTTAAAGTAAAAAATTACCGATTTTCTTTATTTTTTAATTTCCTCGTGTCTTTATTGAAAGATGAAAACAAAAACAAAACATCGAAACCTTTTAGCCAATAAACACTAAAATGCCCCCCTCTCAGGTGGAACGAAAGTGGATACTCATTTTAAGTTAAATTTCCATGGAAAAGTGACCACCCACTTTTCGAAAAAATAATTTCTTCATATCATGAAAACTATTTTTTTTTTTTTTTTTTGCGACGGAAACGGTTTTCAGATTCGTTTTTAGCACACCAAAATCTACAAACAAATATTTCCTTACATACGAACGTGAGACGGGCCTTAATGTAAAATTTTACCATTTTAGGAATTTTTTTTAATCTTTGACACGGTAAGTTTGGGAAAAGGAGTTAAAGAAAAACTATACAAAATACTGTTAAAAAAAAAACACCGAATATATGTCAGCTTATGTCACGGTAACATATATTTAGCAAGTTTCCAACAGAAAGGTTATCAACTTTGTTACATAAAAAAAAAATGATGCAGTTTTTTTTTTAATGTTTTGACTTAATAAAAATATCGTTGGTTTTAGCATCCTAAATTATGAGATGAAAAAATGTGTTTGTATTACTGTACACATAGATTGGAAAAAGTTGTCAAAAAACAAATATATAACAAATAAATGTTATCAAAGGCAAGATAAGTTACTTTTCTACCAAACTGGATATATTTTTTGTGTTTTTATTCAATGTAACATATTTATTCCGCTCGAAAAACATGCAGTGCTTACCGATGTATTGGACAATTCAAAATGGCGGCAGAATCTCTCTTAAACACGGTAAGTTCGGGAAAAGGTGTTATAAATAATAAACTAGACAAAATACTATTAAAAAAACACCGAATATATGTCAAACTATGTCACGGTAATATATATTGAGCGAATTTCTAACAGTATTTTGTCTAGTTTATTATTTATAACACCTTTTCCCGAACTTACCGTATTTAAGAGAGAGTCGGACGCCATTTTTAATTTTCCAATACATCGAAAAACACTGCATGTTTTTCGAGCTGAATAAACATGTTACATTGAATAAAAATACGAAAAAATATCCACTTTGGTAGAAAAGTAACTTATCTTGCCTTTGATAAGATTTATTTGTTATATATTTGTTTTCTGACAACTTTTTGAATCTATGTGTACAATAATACAAACCCGAAAAAATAATTCCTCTACGATTATTGTTGCATTTTCATTTTTTGTAATGTAGTCGAAAAAAAAAATGTGATATGAAAACAAAAACGATTCTCTTAATAGTCGCATAAAAACTACATTTTGTTTTAATAATGTGATTTTGTATATATATTGTTAGATTAAAAAAATCGTCTCAGCTTATTTTTTTTATGTTTTGATTTAATAAAAATATCGTTAGGAGTGACGTCCTAAATTATGAGATGGAAAATGAACGAATCTCTTAGTAATATGGAGTTGTCTCCCTCTGCATAATGACCTTGTATAAAAAAAGCGTGGTTCGCCTAACAAAAAGGAACTATGCTATATTATCGATATATTATAGGAGATTGCCTTAAAAACTTCAATTTATATTAATTAAAAACTATTTCATGAGATCAACAGAAATGCTCCAAGCAGTTGGTGTTTATTTTTTTCTAACATTAAAAATAATAAATAATGGTAAAACTTGCGGTGAATGCGCACTTTTACGGTTCTTGTAAAATGAAAAAGAGAATTTAAATTTCGTTCCGTTTTAAATTCAAATCATTTTTAAATTACGTCCAACTCATCGTTCACATTCGACATGTCAACTTTATAGGTTTTCGGGTATGCTGAAAAGGTTGTGGGCGTTTAATCTGAAAGCCGTTCTTAACATGGGAAGGTTAGGGGTGTCTATTCCGAATGTCGTTCTTAACATGGGACGTTGAAATGGTTATTTGTTGTAAGTTTACCCGAAAACAGTAGTAACAGAAATGCTTAATGACGTTGTTTTTATTACATTAAAATAATAAATGATATTAATATGTCTTTTTTCATATTACATTAAAAAATAATAAATTATATTAATATGTGTCTTTTTTTCGTTATTGCATTAAAAATAATAAATTATATTAATATATGTCTTTTTTTCGTTATTACATTTAAAAATAATAAATTATATTAATATGTGTCTTTTTTCGTTATTACATAAAATGGAGTTAATATGTGTCTTCTTTTCGTTATTACATAAAATGGAGTTAATATGTGTCTTTTTTTCGTTATTACATAAAATGGAGTTGTCTTCCTCTGCATAAACGATATTAATATGTGTGCACGCAGTTCACATACCTGTTTTCCTTCTGTCGTCACAAATATTACTTTTAAAAACACGTTTTATATCATTCACATTAATTATCAGCGTGGGTCGCCTAAAATAACTGTCCAACCAAACCAAGGAAGTGCCCCCCCCCTGACGACGACGTGCGCTAGACTCGACTACACTTGTTTAGAGGCTGCCTTTCTATCTGTCGGAACAATTACGCAGCATTACAGTAAAGATTGCCTTAAGTAACTTTAATTTATATTAATCAAAAACTATTTCATGATATTAACGTATATAAAAAAAAAATAGAATTTATTGGCATTTTTAAATGCCGCTCAGGTAAGGTTAAACAACTATTCAGATCGTAATTTTTAATTTCTCTTTGTTTCAACCAACTTCGATATAATTAAACAAAGACAAAACTGTTTGATTTGATTCAATAAAAATGTGGTTGTTTTTGGTTTTGTGATTTGGTTTGAATTCTAAAAGGTTTTATTCGTTTGGATTGGTTCTCGTTGAAAAGATTATGAATTTATGTTATTAACATTTTAACGACCTTGACATTGAATATTACGGTAAAATATAAGTTTCTTTAAGAATTAAGGTATTTTGTGAAAATGTTTGTAAGTTTAAATGATAGTAAATTTTTTGTTATGAATTTTTTTTATTGGTGAATAAAATGTTGTGATATATTAATATTGGTGAGAATTATATGGAACACATTTAGTATTTTATTGATTACTGTCAGTGATGAGTGTATGAATGCATGATATAAAAACACCAGCGGACGGGCGGATACGGCCTTAAAATTTCATACTCACCTGACGTAAGTCAGGTCCGGGCTCTTTGGGGCCTGGGCAACAAGTGTCAAGCAAAAAACAGCAAGACGGGCAACCCTTCATACCAATTGTCACTATCCAGCTCCCCTACTCCCCGGGGAGTTGGTCCGCATTTCCCCTTCACTCCTCACCTTAAAAATCGGCCTTGTGCCTAATTTGCTCGGTGAGGGAGCAAATAAATACCCTTACCTCACGTAGGGGTAACGGTGATCATAAAGGTCGTTCCCCCAGGGGGAGGCCCATCCATTGCGGTTGGGTTGACCTTTGCGATCGTCTCAAATGTGGATGACTCGGACGTGCTATTTCTAAGTGTGGGGTCTGCGTATGTCTGTATGTCCTCGGCTTTCTCATCACATCATATACAAACCTGCAATAAAATACATATATATATATACAATGGTAATCAATAATGTCGTTCCCTCAGAGTGAGTCCCTTCCATTGCACTGCGGTTGAGTTGACCTTTGCGATCGTCTCAAATGTGGACGACTGGGACGCTCTATTTCTAAGTGTGGGGTCTGCCTACACCGATAATTTAATTAAAATCAGAAATTCTATCCTATGTCTCATTGGGCGCCGAACACCACTTTCATTCCCAGTTACCTCCCGTCCGTATGTTTTCAGCTCTCACGGAGGTGTGTAAGGACGTCCTTGTTTCTGTTTTCCCAATCGCCCGTCTCTATACACGCCACAAAAAGGTCAATTCTCTCGACCAGTTTATCATCCACTTCAATCGCAACGTTCTGATCTAATCTGCATGTATACATTACCAACGTTTGCTCTGAATATAACAATCTCGTAAGCGTAAGAAATCCGCCGAGCTGTCGCCTTCAACAACTGAAAGTGTCTTCTTTCGATATTGATTGATGAATGAAAACCTCTGGAAAACTACCGCAGAATTAGTGTGTCTTTTGATTGAATCCCACCCATCACCTCGAAAATTGGTCATCCAAACAAAGTTGAATGATGTGCACAGGTATTTTTCGTTACCAAAATTATGAAAATGATTAAATATCTTTTATTGGTACTTGTACAGTTTAATCAACACATTAAAAAATGAAAATATCGAAAAAAGGTTATATTGTACGTATCCGTTATGGACTGAACTTCTCTGAAAAAAAAATCAGAGAAGTTTTTTTTATTCTCTTTTACAGCGGGAAAACATGTTAATATGACAGCGCACTGAAGATAGCCGTGTTTCGATTTTTAGAACAAGCTATGGGGAGATAACTCAGTCTAAAGTGCCGATACATCCTTCCCATCTTAAATAATAGATTTTCTTCTTAAAAATCGAAACACGGCTACCTTTTGATTCGTATCATAACAAAGTGTTTTGTTTGTTTTTTTTTGCTTAAAAACAACTACTTGACCAAATTAAGTGAAAGTTTTTCCAGAGAACTTCATTCCATAATAGATACGTACAATATAACATTTTTTTTTCGCTATTTTAATTTTTAATGTCTTTATTAAAATGTACAAGTTCCCATTTTATTTTATAATTTAAAACATTGAGCAATAAAAATAAAATTTTGGATACTTATATATTTTTGGTACCGAGCTGAAATAATAGCGTTATTATTTTGAAAACCATTCTTAGGCACCGCCAAAACTGGGGGGGGGGGCAGGTCAGTACTTTTTGACGGACCGTCTTTTTAAAAATCTACCAAAAATCAGGTAATTATCCGATCAATACGAAATTTTCAGCGATTATTAGGAGAAGAATGAACTTTATAACAGTGTACTTATTTTTCATAAACGATATTTATATATATATTTTTTTTTGCTTACAACCCCCCCCCCCCTTGTTTTGAAGTGGGAACAAATATGCTTAAAATAATCATGTGAAACTGAACAAAACATATTGTGTTGTTGTAAGGGACAGAATTATAGATTAAAAAAAAAATTGTTTGCATACCTTATTTTGACGTCTGAATATCAGAACTTCGATTGTGTTTAATTATCCCGCTTTTGAGTTTTGAAGTGTGAAATTCGGTGAATATGTTAAGTAAAATAATTAATTTAAGTTAAGCAAAACAAAAAAAATTTTTTTAATATTTATACGAAAAAAGCCATTTTAAAATTTTTGATAAATAAATTAACAATTTTTTTTTAGCGAGCCGAATAATGTATGACCATTATTAAACAGGGCATGCTTTGAATAATCGATGCAAAAAAAAAATCGATAAATATTGTGCCCTTTGTGTTAAAAATAGCATCATTTTTTTCGATCTCGTTTGAAAACGTTTGCCGCCTTTCGACTACGGTGGACCAAACGCGCTGAAATAATTTTTTTTATTCTGCTTTAAATTGCTCCCCCCCCATTTTGGGGAGCCTGGCCCCCACACACATACACATTAAAAACCAAACTCATACAAATGGTCACCCATCTGGTACTGGCCAGCCTCAGCTTAATAATACATTGAAATTTTCGTCACTGAAAAATAAGTTTTTTTTGGCCTGTTTGGTCTTCCATAGTTTTCTTATCATCAAAAGAAAACGTAAACAGAGTCGATCTGAATTCTACGTCAACGCGAAATATTTGGTTACCTATATGAATAAGTGGAATTATTTGAAATTCAGGTACTTATATTATAATATTTTTGCATATTCTCTTAGAAAATCATCCTAAATCTTAGTTAGACAATAAATAAATAAATTAATTATTTCAAAAACCCTTTTTTTTTAATATTTAAGTACGTTTTTTGTGCAAGACAAAAAATGTCAATTGTTAACTTTTTGGGAAAATTTAACATTTAAAATTGAATTAAAAATAGTAGAAAAAGTTTTACATTATTATGTTTTCTATATGAGAAAATTCAGGGTTTTATCTTTCTGGAAAAAAAAAGTTACTCAGAAATAATGGATTTTAATAAATGTAATTTAGTTTTAAAAAAACAACAACAACTTGATTTTGCGGCCATTTTTGGCGGTGCCTATATTAATTCTTAATATGAGGAGGTGAGGGTGTTTTGTAACTAATTTGTTCTTCTACATTACAACTTTATATAATAATTAAAAAAAAAATCGTGAAACTTGAATTTAAACTGAAAAAATAAAAACTATATAAAAATAACGCAGTACTATCTGCCGTCATATGTATCCGAGAAAAATATCTATTGTAAAATTATACCAAAATTTGATGCTTATGCATTTTTGGTACCGCGCTATTTTAAAATAGTTTTTCAGGTTTACTTAAAGTTTTACGATATCTTTTTTTTTTTCTTTTTTACTTGTATGGTGGAATCACAGAATAGTTACAAAACACCCTCCTCATGTTAAGAATGGCTTTCAATAAAATAACAATATCATTTCAGCACAGTACCAACAATGCACAAAGTACTGAAAATGTTATTTTTATTGTTCAATGTTTTTCATTTTAAATTATAAAATAAAACACGTTTAATCATTTTAAAACTTCATCTTTCACTATTTTTAAAAAAAATTTTTAAACACCGTGGTTAAAAAAATTAAATTTTAATCACATGATCACATTTTCAATAATTACGTGATTATATTTTAACCATTTAAACTTTGTGAAACATGTAAACAAACTTCTGCTCGATACCGGTGTTGACCTTTAAGAGTCCCTTTTAGTGATTATATGGTTCGAGGCTATTTGTACAACTAAACGGTGAATCTGCTGATTATTTTGACTACAGTTCTCATCTTGGATGTTAACAGTAGTTTGACTAATTCAATTAATAATGAAATGTTCAGTCCTCCAAAAAGATTTATTTTAATAAATGAGACATACTTCAAAAAAATAAATAAATAAATAAATAAATAATAAAATAAAATAAACCTGATTTTTAAATCTTCATGTGTCTTATTAATTTTAATAAATAAGACATACAAAAAAACAAAAAAAAACAAGAAAAGACATTTTATAAAACAAAATTCATCCCGTATTCATTCGTATTGAATTCCTAGAAATATACGTAAGTTCGTATTTTTTTTTCTTTTTTGTTTTACTAAAAAATCTAATCTATAAATTTTAATAAGTTTATTTATTTATTTTTTTTTTCAATCCAATAAATTATGATAATAATAGTATGATTAAAAAAATATCTTTAAAATATTTTATTCAATGTGATATTTAGATTTTATTAAAAATATGATTATTTTTGTAAAACTTGTGTGATTTCTGAGAAAATAATTTAATTCGAAGTTGATCGAATTAAGCTTTGTGTTAATACATCTGATCATTTTTTTATCCTTTTAGCCATTTAAATAGTAGTTTGACTAATCCAATTAATAATGAAATGTTCAGTCTTCCAAAAAATAAATAAATAAAAATAAAATAGAAATTAAAATAAAATAAAATAAACCTGATTTTTAAATCTTCATGTATCTTTTTTATTTTAATAAATGAGACATACAAAAAAAAAAAAAAAAAGACATTTTATAAAGAAATTCCAAACATTGACAAATACAATCTAAATTTGATAGGGAAACAATTCGGCACATTTAACAAATAAACAGACATTTTCTACACGAGGAACGAAATAATGATTACACCGTGTTATTTCGATGACCTTAAGTTCTTGGTTCTTTAGCAGTTGGTTTTCTCTTTAAATAATTTCACGTTTAAATCGTGTTTTTCCTCTTTTAATTTTGATTCTTTTATATTTTCATATATTTTATTTCTTAATGAATTGAACACACAAAACAAAAGTTCGGTAAATTCACTAAAGAAATCCTAACAAACAAAACAAATTGTCTGTTTTGAACACAAAAGAAAAACGAATTCATCCCGATTTTTTTTCGTATTGAATTCCTGGAAATATACGTAAGTTTGTATCGTTTCTTTCTTTTTTTTACACTAAAAATCTAATCTATAAATTTTAATATAATCTTAACCATTAAGATAAGTTTACTTATTTTTGTAATCTAATAAAATATTATATCATCATATTTTATCAGTTAATATTAATAGTAGTATGATTAAAACAATCCCTTTTTTTTATTCGTGTTGAATTCCTGGAAAGAAAAGTAAGTTTGTATCTTTTTTCTTTTTTTTTTTACACTAAAAAATCTAATCTATAACTTTTAATATATTTTTAACCATTAAAATAAGTTTATTTATTTTTGTTTTTGCAATCCATAAAATAAAATAATAGTATAATTTTAAAAAAATCTTTAAAATGTTTTATTCGATGTGATATTTAGATTTTTGTTAAAATATGGGTACTAGTGCACTTATTTATCCGTGCTGAAATAATAACGTTATTATTTAAAAAGCCATTCTTAACATGGGGAGGGGAAGGTGTTTTGTACCTATTCTATACTTTAACCATACAATTGAATAAAAAAAACTTTAATTAAAGTTGGTAATACGATTTAAAAAATAGTGCGAATCAGGAAATGGAGCACCAATATACGATTATTTTTGTAAAACTTGTGTGATTTCTGAGAAAAAAAAATTAATTTGAAGTTGATCGAATTAAGTTTTTTTTTTAAAAACACGAAAATTTTGTTTTTGTATTTCATTGTTTTAAGATTAAAAAATATATATCGTTGGAGAATTCCGTTTTAATTTTTATGTTTCATCCAATATGTAATATTTTAAAATCTGCATCATTTTCTTTTATAAAGTTTACATAAAATGATCAATTATCACCAATTAGCAATTATTTAACGTAGAAAACAATATTCGTAACTCTTTATAATCTAACCCAGTATAGTTTAACCCGAAAGAAAAATGGAGTTTATTTGTGTACTATTAAGTTTATATAGCCTTAAAACTAAAGGAATTATGAATTTATAATATAATTATTTTATATATTTTTATTGAATTTATAATAATTATTTCAAATTTTAGAGTGGGGATCACTTTCCTATATAATTTAATGTAAAATTAGCACCCACTTTATGACCAGTTAGCAGTCAATGATACTTGTAATCGTTCGCAGTTTCAAATTTATGTTGCAGGGGGAGGAGACGGGAGATTCATATTAGTTTTTGGTTTCTTACGTTTTTTAGATGGGGATTAGATATCATATGCTGTTAACTATTCTGTACTTTCACTTAAAATTTTTTTAAAAAATACAAAAAAAAAAACCCAAGAGATATTGTAAAAATCATTTGACATAAAATTTTGCAAACTGTTTATCTATTAAATTTATTTTAAAAGATATAAAATCAAAAAATATTCGGATGAAAAAACAAAACTGTTTATCTATTAAATTTATTTTAAAATATAAAAATGAAAAATATTCGGATGAAAAAACAAAACTGTTTATCTATTAAATTTATTTTAAAAGATATAAAATAAAAAATATTAGGATAAAAAAACAAAACTGTTTATCTATTAAATTTATTTTAAAAGATATAAAATAAAAAATATTAGGATAAAAAAACAAAACTGTTTATCTATTAAATTTATTGTAAAAGATAAAAAATAAAAAATATTAGGATAAAAAAACAAAACGGTTTATCTTTTAAATTTATTTTAAAAGATATAAAATAAAAAATATTAGGATAAAAAACAAAACTGTTTATCTATTAAATTTATTTTAAAAGATATAAATGAAAAATATTAAGATGAAAAAACAAAACTATTCATCTAGCCGCATGCACGTTAAGTGTTTCACATCAAAACCTGTTTACATTGGTGATCGTAAAAAAAGTGGGAAACAATTTTTACATTTAGTTTAATTACTTACGGTGCCTTTATTTGTATGCCTCTGTCTCACATAGCATCCAATTATGTCTCAATGCTCTTTATTTGGTGTGAATGTAAATGGTTTATTAAGTAAATAACAATGTATTAGAAGTATCTTATTAATAATTAACTATTTTAGTCAGCAGTTGTTACACTAACGTTTAGATTTGAATCCAAGAAAATATATATTAAAAATATATAACATTATCAGGATTGCATTACATTTTAAAAAATTATTTTCATTCTTTGAATAAGTGTTAGTTTGCAATTATTTTGTCAAGTAACCTATCTCTATGCATGTCATTATATATATATATATATATATATATATATATATATATATATATATATATATATTACATTTTCACCCCAAACAAGGCACATTGCCACTTTGATGTAGGGGCTACTATCAGGGACATAAGCTATAGGAGTACTATGTTGGTAGTTGGACAGCAAAATGTCGGTTCATGTTACACTTGAACTTCTGCATGTCAGTACAGTTGAGGAAGCAGGAACCTGGAAGGGAATTCCCAAATCTAGCGGTTCTGGGGAAGAAACTAATGGAGTAGAAGGCTCTCTTACATCTAGGGATCTCAACTGTGAAGGGGTGGGATTTTGCTGCTTGTTGGGTTTGTTGGATTTTTTTACGTCGAGGGGGTACAAGTGCTTGCAGTTCGTGAGAGCATTTACCGTTAAAGTACTTTTAGAACAGGTAGAGAGATGCTACATTTCGTCAAGTAAACTATCTCTATGAATACATTCATTTACATCTTAAAAGCATCATCATCATCGTCATCATCATCATCATCATCATCATGCAATCCGTCAGTCTTGACGATGACTAGTTGGGGCCTCAGTGCTTTATCCTTCGGTACAGGACTTTCCACTTTGGCTCCTTACTTGCTTGTGCAGTTTAGGTGTATTATCTGTTGCGCATCAGATAAGTATCCTCTGAACCTCAAATGCTCATTTCCAGGGGAGTGAATCTGCGACGATTGGCAGCAGAAGAGGCTGCAGCTTCTGGCCAAAAGTAAGCTCACTGAGGTAGACAGTCGCCCTATCGTGTCCGCTACTACACCTTTTTTTTCTGGATGAGGTTCCATAGCTTTTTAAGGAAAACTGCAAGGCAGCAGTAGGATTTGAAGTCAGAGTTCCCATCTCTTAGCCTTTTGTTGTGATAAAGCCCACAAGGCAGTGGTGTTTGATTTGAGGTTGGTTACCCTAGTCTTCGCCCAACCAAGGGCACCCACAAGACAGTGGGATAGGGGTTGGTAGTGTGCCAGGGCATGTCCATACATCGGTGAGCAATAATGCACTACCTCTGGGATCTCCTACTACTCTGAGATCACCTACAGGTTTAGCCTGGAGCCGCAAGTTACCGTGTGTGGTACTGTAGGAGTCTTCATGATGGAGAGGCAATCTACTGGCAGGGAAGACTTATACAGAGCTGCTCCCTTTTCACCATGAAGTTAGCCAGCGGTGTTTAAAGTATATAAATATTATAAAATATAACAACACGATGTTAGTTTGTGTAGGGATTGAGTTATGTTTGACAAAAGTCCATTTTAATTGTTTTAATTAACTTTGCAATAAGCACATCAATAACCTATGCTTAAAAATATTTTCTGAAAAATATAAAAAAGTCTTTGCTTTTATAAAAAGATTGAAAACAATTGACAACAATTCAGCTATCTTCGTGTAGGATTTAGAGTATTTTTATGGAATAGAATAACCTTTTTGCAAGTTTAAAAAGCTTTTAAATTGATATATATCTTTTTTGTTTGCAGTTCATAGATTAACGCTTAATTGACGTTCACAATAAAACAAATTATAAACAAGCAGATATACAGGAATATATGAATGGAAATAATAAAGATCTAACATAGATGTGTAAAAATCCAAACAGAAAATTATTTCACTCGCAAAAATATATGAGAATTGCAATTCTCTTAAATTTACTAAAAAGTTTTGACTGTTCTTTAAAAAGTCATTCTTAAAATGTCCTTAAAACATATTTCAACATTTCCTGAAGACATATGTGAAACGCATACAATTCTCAGTCACATAACCTCAATTTAATGAGTGATTAAAGTGTTCTGTAACAGGATAATAAATGACAGTGTGGGTATTCAGTGTTTGTTCAATTTTGAGAGTTTTGCTGAAACCGTCTTGCAATATCCTTATTACACCAGTCCAAAGCACTAGTGTCTACCCTGAATAATTGGTGCTCCACTTTGAATCGAATAATTTCATATATTCGAAATCTTATAAACCATACACAAAATAGTGGCATATACAAAATTGTTATGTTACCCTGTCTTATCCAATTCAAACTAAAATATCGTGTGTATAATGTGTCATTATTATTACGTGAATGGGAAACAATAATTTCCTACGTTTGAAGTCTTATAAACAACACACAAAATCATGGCATACACAAAATTGTTATGTAACCCTGTTATATCCAATGCATAGCGTATTAATATTACTTAATATTATTGTCTTATCCAGTGTATTACTATTATTACGTGAGGGGGATAAAGTCTTGGTACAATGACTATAAAATGTGGATGGGAGACAAAAACAAATTATCAAAACTATTTCTATCAGTTAATGAGTAAGACAGGATAACTCTGTGAAAATCGTAATCATCTGATATCCGTCAATGACATTATCCCACGAAATGTAAAGGGCAAGTCGATTTACCAGGTTATTTGTTACACACTCTTTGCATTGATTTATATTTTTTTACAATTTACATATATCAAGGAACTTCATATTTTCTAGCGACTTCCACATAAACAAGCTTACTCTTAAATTAATTCATTGGATTGACATGGATTCTAAAATGCAATGATATGTTGTTTAAAGGAAATATGTAGTTAAAATTCACTATAAAATAAATGAAAATTTTATTCTTACAATAATAATAGAAATGAAATCATTAAATATAAAGAATTAAAATTCAAATAATGTAAATGCATGGTTTACAAATAATTTAATGCTTAGATGAATTGAAGGTAAAAACAGTATTAACAAATCAATAAATAGAAAAGAAATAGAAAAGATAGTTGCCAAAAGCACAAAAAATGTCGACATCAATTTGTTGTATCATATGATTAGCAAATATATATAATATTGTTGTATCATATGATTAACAGATATATATAAAATATATATTATATATATAATATATATAAAATATAAAATATAAATATATTATTTATATATAAAATATAAAATAATAAAATATAAAAATAATAATTTTATATATAAAATATAAATATATATTATATATATAAAATAAATATATATTATATATATAATACATATAACATATATATTATATATATAAAATAAATATTATATATATATATAATATTGTTGTATCATATGATTAACAAATATATATAAAATGATTGGATAAAATGTAAATAATATGATTAGTTTTAAATGTTTATTTATTTATAGTAATTATTTAGTCTTACTTAGTAAATATTTGGTTTTACTAATATTTAAAGATCAAACATTAAAACGCTTATAAGTTAAACACGTGGTTGTAAATAATGTTTACGTTCAGATGAATTATGCAATATCAAATATTTTTTACTGTTTTTCACTCAAAATAACTCAGACGATATGGGGTTAGTATTTGAAATAAAAAACAGGGCAAGTCGATTTACCAGGTTATTTGTTACACACTCTTTGCATTGATTTATTTTGTTTACAATTTACATATATCAAGGGACTTCATATTTTCTAGCGACTTCCATATATACAAGCTTACTATTAAATTAATTCATTCGATTGACATGAATTCTAAAATGCAATATGTTGTTTAAAGGAAATACGTAGTTAAAATTCACTAGAAAATAAATGAAAATTTTATTCTTACAATAATAATAGAAATGAAATCATTAAATATAAAGAATTAAAATTCAAATAATGTAAATGCATGGTTTACAAATAATTTAATGTTAAGATGAATTGAAGGAAAAACCAGGATTAACAAATCACTAAATATAAAAGAAATAGAAAATATAGTTGACAAAAGCATAGAAAATGTCAACATCAATTTGTTGTATTGTAATAAAATGATTGGATAAAACCTAAATAATATGATTATTTTAAAATGTTTATTTATTTATAGTAATTATTTAGTCTTACTTAGTAAATATTTCGTCTTACTAATATTTAAAGATTAAACATTAAAATGCTTATAAGTTAAACACTTATGGTCGCAAATAAGTTTTACGTTCAGATGAATTATGCGAAAACAAGTATTTTTTTACTGTTTTTCACCTAAAATAACTCAGATGATAGGGGTTAGTATTTGAAATAAAAAACAGGGATATATAATAATATGGTTACATTAAATATGTATTATCTGTTTATAGTTATTTAATTAGTTAATGTTACTTAAAGATAAAACATTCAACACGTTGATAAGTTAAACGCCTATGATCCAAATATGTTTTACGTTCATATAAAAAAGGGTGAACAAATATTTGAGGATTAAATATTTGAAGAGAAAAATTAAAGACGTTGTTTTACACATTTTCATCACAGTCATATAAATCATATTACCATCTTGGGACTTTTACTAAGTAACATGTAGATCAATATTTGCACATATTACATTGAAACTACTGCATTTCTATATAATCAGGGAAGCAGGAACAGGGAGGGAATTCCAAAGTCTAGCAAACCAAAGAAGATAACTATGCATATTACATTGAAACTACTGCATTTCTATACAACCGGGGAAGCAGGAACAGGGAGGGAATTCCAAAGTCTAGCAAACCAAAGAAGATAACTATGCATATTACATTGAAACTACTGCATTTCTATACAACCAGGGAAGCAGGAACAGGGAGGGAATTCCAAAGTCTAGCAAACCAAAGAAGATAACTATACATATTACATTGAAACTACTGCATTTCTATACAACCAGGGAAGCAGGAACAGGGAGGGAATTCCAAAGTCTAGCAAACCAAAGAAGATAACAATACATATTACATTGAAACTACTGCATTTCTATACAACTAGGGAAGCAGGAACAGGGAGGGAATTCCAAAGTCTAGCAAACCAAAGAAGATAACTATACATATTACATTGAAACTACTGCATTTCTATACAACCAGGGAAGCAGGAACAGGGAGGGAATTCCAAAGTCTAGCAAACCAAAGAAGATAACTATACATATTAAATTGAAACTACTGCATTTCTATACAACCAGGGAAGCAGGAATATATAAGAAAAGATAAGCACAAAAGTATTAATAAATAAAAAATTAAAATGTATAGAATTTCATTGTTGGATTTCCAATCAAATAAAAGTTGTTGCTACTAAATAAACACATATTAAAACCATACAAAAGTTATTTCAATTCGATTATATTATAAGGAACACCTGTATCCATATTTTGATAAAATTAATCTAATCTTGTGAGTTCAATCCAATAATATTGACAACAATAAGCAGACTACTAATACATGAATTCAAATATTCAAATACAGAATTTTATTGTGTTACAGATGTTCCTGATTGAACCCTATTCATCAATTTTAATGGAGCATATTTTTCTGTCATGATTGAACATTACTAATGAATTTTAATGGAATATCCTTTTCATTAAACGTGATTGAACCCTATCATTGAATATGATTGAACACTTTCATTGGATTTTAATGAAATATGATTTGCTTTAAATATTGTGCTATTAATTTATATAGAAGGTAACAGCCACATCTGTGGAAAGATTTCTATACTGGACTTTATTATTTGTTAATTACTGGACAATATTATTTACGAATTTTATGTAATAGTTGTGAAAACATAACACGGCTTGAAAATAATATTAATTTTTGTGAATTATGTGCTTAATTTTACAATAAATCAAGATAATAAAAACTAGAATTAAATTGAGATGAGAAACTGAACTGGGGAAAAGCCATATTTTTATTCAGTGGCTGTTTTACAAAAATCACATTTAGTGACACATATGAGAACTCATTTGGAAAAAGCACATTTAGTGAAATGTGAGAATATACTTTTTCTGCAAAATGTGGTTTACTAATACATATAAGAATTGCACTTCTACAGAAGTCAGCATTAAAAAACATTTGGAATATATTATATTCTTGTTGTGAAAAATCATTGTTAGTAAAACATGAGTACTAACACTAAGGTAAAACAACATTGTTGTGAAGTTTGTGGATATTCTTCTTCTAAGAAATCAATTTTAGTGATACATACTAGAACCCACACTGGGGAAAAGCCATATTCCTGTGAAGTTTGTGGGTATTCTTGTCCTTCAAAATCCAATTTAGTACGACATACAAGAACCCACACTAGGGAAAAGCAATATTCTTGTGAAGTTTGTGGATATTCTTGTTCTGTAAAATCAAATTTAGTGACACATACAAGAACCCACACTGGGGAAAAGCCATATTCTTGTGAAGTTTGTGGATATTCTTGTTCTGTAAAATCATCGTTAGTGAAACATACAAGAACCCACACTGGGGAAAAACCATATTCTTGCAAAGTTTGTGGATATTCATGTTCTGTAAAATCATCTTTAGTAACACATATTAGAACCCACACTGGAGAAAAGCCACATTCTTGTGAAGTGTGTGGATTTTCTTTTTCTGAAAAATCCACGTTAGCGAAACATATGAGAACACACACTGGGGAAAAGCCACATTCCTGTGAAGTGTGTAGGCGTGCTTTTTCTCGAAAATTCCATTTAGTGACACATATGAGAATTCACACTCGTGAAAAGTATATAGCTCGATGAAAGTAGTGAAATAAGAGAACTAGATTAACAGGAAACATACAAATACTTCGGCAGTGATGAAAATGAGTCCATCCAGCATGACAAGATGAGAGAAAAGCTAAGCCAATAATATCTATGACGGGTGAGGAAAATTTGTAAAACTGAAATCACTAGCAACAATAAAGTTACAGCAATTAACCAATTTGTCATGCCAGTACTAACATATAGTTTTGATATTATTGACTGGACTCAGATATAAAATGGCTTGACACAAAAAAAGAAAAATTTTAACCTTGTGTACCGAGTTATTTATCGAAATCAGTGCATGTCTCAGCTGTACTTACCCAGGCGGGAAGGAGATATGGGATTCTCGGAAGTAAACCATCAGCATAGAGCCACAATTGTCAGCACAAGTCAGTACATAATAAGTTCCTTTAACCCAAAACTGATGAAACTTAAAGACCACCATGAGACCCGAGCAAGTTGTACAACATCTATAACACAACTTGCCACTCATTTTGAAAAGGACTGCCTCACAAATGATGTAGAGCACCCAAACAAGCCTGCCACTGACATAGCCCACAAAAGTCGAAAAATACACAAACCAGTTCCATAGTTTTAAAACAGAGTAATGGGCCAAGCATAAACGGGAAAATACCTATCGACTGAACTATCCCAAGAATATATCGATAAGGATGGTTCCCTGGACTGGCTGAAAAGAGGATCCCTCCATTACAACCAAGAGAGGTTGATATTGGCTGCACAAGATCAAGGCCTCATGACAAACGCCTTCGAAAAGATTTCTGGTCTAAGCAATAATACAATAGGTTCTGCCACACTGAGGTTGAGAATGTGGGCCACTTGATTTCTAGTTTCAAAGTCTTACTTGTACATGGTTATGATACAGATCGCCATAACGGAATTTGCAAATACCTTCATATATATAGTTAGACAAAATTTAACAAAATTTCTGCAAAATTAAACTGTATCAAAACTTTTTTGTAAATAAACTATATTATATGTTGTGTGTCTTTGCCTTTACAATTTATAAACATTAATAAAAATAAGACAAAATTTCTGCAAAACCAAGGTGTATCAAAACATTTCGTAGATAAGCTATATTATATGTTGTGCGTCTTTGCTTTTACAAATTATAAATATTGTTACGAATATTAAGAATTACATAAAATTTCTGCAAAACCAAACTATATCAAAACTTTTTGTAGATAAACTATATTATATGTTGTGTGTTGTTGTTTTTACTATTCATAAACATTATTAAAAATAGAAAAAATTAGACGGAATTTCTGTAAAACAAAACTGTATCCAAACTTTTTGTAGATAAACTGTATTATATGTTGTGTGTCTTTGCTTTTACTATTTATGAATATTTTTGTGTCAAGCTAAGAAAACGTTTAAAGCGTTTCGTGAAATTTATTTCCTTATTTCTGAGTTCAGTTTTAAGCTATTTTCAGTTTACAAACGTTCACTAATAAGTAAAATTATTTTTTTATTCACGTATACATTTATGTTTTTCATCCAACGTTAATAGTTATTAACAAATAATTGATATTTTTCAAAGGACTTTTGTATATAAAGGGCGAATATAAAATATAGAGAAATTACTAGGTTTTTTAAAATATTTTATTCGCAGTTTTGTGTTAGGGGTGTCTAAAATGTCCCAAACATTCTGATACACTTGATGTGTGCATATAAAGTAATATGACTTTTTAATTATTGTATTTTCTTTGTATAAAAAATTTATTATGTAAGTAAATGTATTAGATTTGTAATATCACAAGATTTAAAATGTCCAACCGATTAACTTATACGTTTTTGTATCAGATTAAGATTTGCCAATTTATGGCTATGAAAATTGCTGTCTCGAGTATAAATCCGACACAGACAAAGTGAATCAATCGAGGACCACATTACTCTATATAAAAGCATATAAGATATAAACGGATACACACTTGATAGTCAAAAAAATATAAAAAAAACTATCACAATTATTAGAACATTTTATGCATATCATATAATTAGAGTTTTTTCACTGATTTTAATTTAATTTTTTTAATTTGCATGTGTTTTATTCTTAGTCAAAATTAAATTTATTCATTTATTTATTGTGGACAGTTATTCTCATCTTTTAGTTGTTGATTTACCACGTTTCAGCCAACTATTCCTCTGACCTTCGGCAGGTGGTTACTGTAACGGGATAGGATATCCTCTGACAAAATCCAGAGAAACAGTTGACCGAAACATCATGAAGCAACAACTAAAATAAGTTAATAAATAACATAAATTATTCATCTCAATAAGTAGTGGACATACTCGTTGAATCTCTATGGTTCCAGGTGAAAATTGTCTGAGGATAGCGGTTTCAATCCTACCCAAGCCGGCAAGAGGCTTAGTTGGCCAAAACGTGCTTAGACAAGAACAACTATGAAAGGCAGTAATTGCTGGGGATACAGTTAGGAGATTCGGAGTACCTATCCAGTCATGGTAACCAGTAATAGTTGGCTGAAACGATTCTTTAAGAATGTAGGAATTCCTTCAGCTCCTCTTACATGGACGCGGTTCCCATATCGGAGGGCACGACAGAAAGGGTTTGCAAAAATGGAAAATTTTTCTTTAGTGTGGCTGCCGATAAATCAGCAAAAAAGTAGACAAAAAGGAAACCGGAATATTCGTCAACCACAGTTTGTATATAATTATTGCGGGTGTTAGAAGGTAGAGATCCTTTTAATTTCTACTTAATCTCTCAAATGTTTGGCTTGCTTTACTGAGTGGTCGAGGAGACATTTTATGAGCTGAATGTTCTACCAACAAATTCAAGGTTCTAGTAAACATTATCCGTATGTTTCCAATGTCAAGTTAATAAAACGTTTCAGGCGTTTCGTGAAATTTATTTCCTTATTTCTGAGTTCAGTTTTCAGCTATTGTCAGTTAAGTAATGTTCACAAATAAGTAAAATTATGCATTTATGTTTTTCATCCAACGTTAATAGTTATTAACAAATAATTGATATTTTTAAAACGACTTTAGTATATAAAGTGTGAATATAAAATATGTCATTTTTATAGTTGTATTTTTTGTATAATAAAAGTTATTGTATAAGTAATTATAGTTTTCTAAAACATATTCAACACATTTTATCACACATTTTTATGGTTGTTTTTTGTATAATAAAAGTTATTGTATAAGTAATTATATCTTTCTAAAACATATTCAACACATTTTATCACACATTTTTATAGTTGTATTTTTGTATAATAAACGTTATTGTATAAGTAATTATAGTTTTCTAAAACATATTCGACACATTTTATCACACATTTTTTCGATACAACAATAAAATTTCTGACCATATTTTAAGTATTATTTTTAGTTGTAATTTACAATATAATATTTATTGAGCTTTTATCTTAAATTTGTGATATATAAAACTTTGGTACATAAATTAATTATTAAATTTTTAATATACATTTCAAAATGGGTGGAATGAACTTAAAAAAACGTTTGTCTAAGATATTATATTCGGTTTATTGGAAAGAGCATAACATTTCACATTGACCCTGAAAATATCGTAAAAATGAAACCAAATAGAAAAATTTTGATACATTTTAAAAGTTTATTATTGAAAAATATTAAACTCGTAAAATTATGTTGATGTCATTACATAAAAATGGCTGCATAACGGCGCGCCAGCACTTTCTAAACACTTTTTTAAATTAAAAAAAAAAAATTCTATTATTTTTTAAACAACTTTAATAATAATTTTTTGGAAGTATATTCCATAAAGAAAATAAACAATTCACTTTAAAAAGAGGAATTACTAGTGTTTTTATAATTTATTCGCAGTTTTGTGTTAGGGGTGTCAAAAATTTCCCAAACATTCTGATACACCTAGATGTGTGCATATAAAATAATATGACTTTTTAATTGTTGTATTTTCTTTGTATAAACATATTATGTAAGTAATTGTATTAGATTTATAATGTCATGAGATTTAAAATGTCCAATCGATTAACTTATATTTTTGTATCAGATTAAGATTTGCCAATTTTATGGCTATGTAAATTGCTGTCTCGAGTATACATCCGACACAGACAGAGTTAATCAATCGATGACCACATTAGTCTATATAAAAGCATATAAGATATAAACGGATACACACTTTATAGTCAAAACAATGAAAAGGATATACTTTTGGCATATCCCTAATTATTGCATAATAAAAAAACTAACCGTCGAAATTATTAGAACATTTTATGCATATCATATAATTAGAGTTTTTACACTGATTTTAATTTTAATTTTTTATTTGCATAGTAAATTTCTTAGTAAAAATCAAATTTATTCATTCATTTATTGCGGACAATTATCCTCATCTTTTAGTTGTTGATTCACCACGTTTCAGCCAACTATTCCTCTGACTTTCGGCAGGTGGTTACTGTAACGGGATAGGATCTCCTCTGACAAAATCCAGAGGAATAGTTGGACATCTGACGAAGGTCAGAGAAACAGTTGGCCGAAACATCGTGAAGCAACAACTAAAATAAGTTAATAAATAATATAAATTACTCATCTGAATAAGTAGTGGACATACTCGTTGAATCTCTATGGTTCCAGGTGAAAATTGTCTGAGGATAGCGGTTTCAATCCTACCCAAGCCGGCAAGAGGCTTAGCTGGCCAAAACGTGCTTAGACAAGAACAACTATGAAAGGCAGTAATTGCTGGGGATGCAGTTAGGAGATTCGAGTACCTATCCAGTCATGGTAACCAGCTGACGAAGGCCAGGAGAATAGTTGGCCGAAACGATTCTTCGAGAATGTAGGAATTCATTCAGCTCCCCTTTACATGGACGCGGTTCCCATGTCGGAGGGCACGAGAGAAAGGGTTCGCAAAAATGGAAAATAGTTTTACTAAATGTTTCTTTAGTGTGGCTGCCGAGAAATCAGCAGAAGCGTAGGCAAAAAGGAAACGGTAATATTCGTCAACAACATTTTTTTTGTAATTAATGCGAGTGTTAGGAGATAGAGAACCTTTGAAGTCCTACTTAATCTCTCAAATGGTTGGCTTGCTTTACGGGATGGTTGAGGCGACATTTTTACAAATCTAAGCTTTATCCCAAAACATACCTGACATGACCTTGTAATTACCTTTATGACTTTCACAGAATAGGGCACATTATTACTCCCTACAAAGTGCAGCATTCGGGTTACTCCAAATTGACATAAATTCTTGTGCAAATAAGATAATTTGTCATTAGAGATGGCAGATGAGCAAATCCGAGATAAAGCATCTGCAGCAGCATTTTTTCCAGGGCGATATACTATGTCGTGTCTGAAACAGCAATTTCTCATTTCCATCTAACAATCTTTTCATTTTTGATTTTACTTTTACCTTTAGGGTTTAGCATGAAGGAGACAGATTTTTTTGTATCTGTGATGAGTTTGACCTGCTTGCCGAGTAATAAACTCGCTATTTTCAAATCGCTCTCTTTTCAACTACAGAATATTTTTGTTCTGTAGAAGTCAGAGCTCTTGAAAAGAAAGCTGCAGGTCGACAATTTTGCATTAGAAAGGCAACGATAACATATTCCAACGTATCAGTTTCAATTTTCAAAGAAGAATCAGAGTCTATACTTGCTAGAGACGATTTAACAATCTCCTTTTTTAGCAATGAAAAGCATCATACTGTTTATCGGTGAACAGAAAACACTTAACCATAGTTAGGGGATTTAATTTTCAGAAAAATTGGGAACACATTCTCATCGCTCGTCGAAGAGATATGAGGTTCTTAGGTATCGGAAGGTCTATCAATCTTTTAAATCTATCGGTGTCAGGTTCAACTTGCTTATGGTATACCCAGGCAAGTCTATGGAGCTAAGTTAAAAATGGCGTTTACTTTTATTCAGAGTAAGGCCATACTTGCCCAGGTTATCAATGAAGCCCTGAAGATTGCTGTCATTCTTTGCCTGATTATGACCGCATATAGTTCCGTCGATATAGGCATCACTTGCTGGTAACTTGCCACCCCATTAGTCACTTTAAAAGGAATTTGACAGAATTGGTATATAGACCCAGCAACTTCAAATACTGCACATTGTCGCTCTCATGGCTTTATGGTGATATGCACTAGTCAAATCAAGGGTACAAAAAGTTTGATAGCTGATGATCTCATTTACTGTGTCTCCTGTTTGAAGAAGGGGTTAAGTATTCAGTTAAGTAAATGGTTTATAGTCTTGGAATAATCCACGACGAGTCTTTTCTTGGGATTTACTGCAGATATTATAGTTGGGATCGTGATGATTGTATAATTCCTTCCTTTAACATACGTGATATCTCAGACTGAATGGATTTTATGTCAGGTAAGCTGTGTCTTCTGGATTTCTCGTACATCTGAAACTATAACCTTTTTACCATATTTTTATTTTTTATAGTCGATTAAACTGTATGAGTACTATATAATGTAATATTAGGTAATAAAAAAGAATTCATTCACTTATAAAATAAAATATAAAATAATATAAGGTAATAAAAAACATTCACTAAGTAATAAAATAAAATAATATAAAATAATATTAGGTAAGAAATAAAAACATAAGTAATACAAATAATATAAAATAATATTAGGTAATAAAATATAAACATTCATTGGGTAATAAAAAATAATATAAAAAATATTAGGTTGTAAAATATAAACATTCATTAAGTAATAAAATAAAATCATACAAATAATATTAAGTAATAAAATATAAACATTCACTAAGTAATAAAATAAAAAATAATATAAAAAATATTAGGTAGTAAAATATAAACATTCATTAAGTAATAAAATCAAATCATTCATTAAGTAATAAAATAAAATCATTCATTAAGTAATATAATAAAATAATAAAAATAATATTAGGTAATAAAATAAAACATTCACTAAGTAATAAAATAAAAAATACAAAATAATATTAGGTAATAAAATATAAACCTTCCTTAAGTAATAAAATATAAAATAATATTAGGTAATATAATAATATAAAATAATATTAGGTAATAAAATATAAACATTCATTAATAAAATAAAATATTATAAAATAATATTAGGTAATAAAATATTCTTTAAGTAATAAAATAAAACAATATAAAATAATATTAAGCAATAAAATATAAACATTCCTTAAGTAATAAAATGAAATAATATAAAATAACATTAAGTAATAAAATAAAAGCATTAATTAAGTAATAAAATAAAATTATATAATATAATATTACGTAATGAAATAAAAAAAACATTCATTAAGTAATAAATTAGCATAATATTAGGTAATACAATAAAAAACATTTATAAAGTGGTAAAATAATATAAAGTTAAGTAATAAAATACAAACATTAATTACGTAATAAAATAAAATATTTTAATATAATATTACTAGGTACGGACAAAATGAATGCCGATGCTCAAAATGTATAAATATTTTGACCTTTTGCTTAAAAATTCATCAGTATTTATCAAATAATGATCGCGGAATATAATGACCTAATTATTTTTATTTACATCCGTATGGAAATGTATTAGTTTGTTTAACCATAAATACCTTTACTAAAGTTATCGTTTTTAGTAGTAAAAAAAACGCAAGAATTTATTTGTGTGCTTTTTTTTTAAAATAAAGCATCGTAATTTGTAACAATAAAAAAGAAAATTTTTATAGGAACATTACGAAAAAAGCCTTAAAGTCTGTATCAATGAATTCGATATAACTCGAAGAAAAATTAATTTCTCGAACTACCACTATTTAAATAAGCATTATTGGGTTTGTATTACTTTTCTACCAAACTGGATATAATTTTCGTGTTTTTATTCAATTTAACATGTTTATTCAGTTCGAAAAGCATACCGTGTTTACCGATGTATTGGAAAATTCAAGATGGCGGCCGATTCTCTCTTTAACACGGTAAGTTCAGGAAAAGGTGTTATAAATAATAAACTAGACAAAATATTATTAAAAACCACCGAATATATGTCAAGTTATGTCACGGTAACATATATTGAGCGAATTTCTAACAGTATTTTGTCTAGTTTATTATTTATTACACCTTTTTCCAAACTTAAAAAGTAACTTATCTTGCCTTTGATAACATTTATTTGTTATATATTTGTTTTTTGACAACTTTTTCGAATCTATGTGTACAGTAATACAAACCCGCATCATTTATTTAATACTTTCACACAAAAAAATTATAATAGCAAAAATATTTATATATATTTTTTTAAATTACAGATTTCGCATAATTTTTATATGCAAGATTTTAATAATTTCCTTGCTCGCAAGAACGTGAAACTTTCGGCGTAACATAATTTTTATATAATCTCGAACAATAATAATAATACAATTAATTTAAAAGCAGAACGAAAAAAAATAATTAAATTAAAAAATGATAAAAATTGATACAAACGTTCAGAATTGTGATGTTTGGATGACCGTCTGGAAAAAAAAAGAAAGAAATCTTAACCCCCCCCCCACCTCTTTATTATCATGACTTCATTTTGAAACAGCGTTTTGATTCGCTGAAATTTTGGCCTTCCGTATATTCATGTTTACAACCTGTTATCGGTTATACGGCATAATTACTTGCTTTTTGAGGGCTAATTAAGCTGTATTTTGTATAAACAAGGTTTTTTTTTTATAGATATTTAAGTCAATATCTTAAGACTTTACTAATTATCTTTGAAACAGACCCAGAAAACTAATATTTATCTTTTAAAGAATTTTTACAATGAATTTATTTAACTTCAAAATTCAGCTGATTTCGTTAGCTCGCCGTGAAAACATTTTCATGACTTTTTTTTTTCACGTGTACAAATATTTTTTTTCCCCTTTAGGAAATTAACGTTAGTCTCTAACCGTTCAAATGCAATCAAAAAATATTCGGAAATCTACAAAAAAATTCTGATAAATCGGCTTTCAAAACTAGGTCAAGCTATTTTTGCCCGCATATTTTTGCCCGTACCTAAATATTACGAAATAAAATAAAAACATTCATTAAGTAGTAAAATAAAATAAAATAATGTAATATCAAATGTTCAGATGTTAACAATAGTTTTAATGAAACGTTCAGACTTTAAATATAAGCCTTATATTTATATCCTGAGATATTTTAGTTTTAATGAATTGGAGACAATAAAGAGAAATTTACTAAAAAACATATCCCAACAATCCGTAATAAATTAACTAATACAAACATCTAAACTTGATAGGAAAACAATTCGTTACTTAACTAATAAAAGGAACATTTTACACGAGGAACGAAATAATGATTACACCGTATTACGATGACCTAGATTCTTGTTCTTTAGCAGTTGATTTTCTCTTTAAATAATTTCACGTTTAAAGCGTGTTTTTCATCTTTTAATTTTGATTCTTTTATATTTTCATATATTTTATTCCTTAATGAATCGGACACACAAAACAAAAGTTGTATTAATTTACTAAAGAAATCTTAACAAACATTTTTTTTTGAACACACAAACACAAAAGGAATTCATCCCGTTATATTTATTTTTGTTTTTGCTTTCGTATCGAATTCCTGGAATCGAAGGTACGTTTTGTACACGTTTTTAAAAAATCCAATCAAAATAATCTTAAAAAATCTCCTAAAATATAATCTGCAATCTGAGATTTATATTGTTGTCAATAATTTGATTTTAGTAAAACTTATGTGATTTCTATTAAAATAATAATGTGCTTACCACTACCAGCAGCAGCACAAATAGAATAATTTTTTATTGTCATCAATAATTGAATTTTTTTTTATTGTCATCAATAATTAAATTTTTTATGCTTTGTCCAATTTTTTTACACATGTGCGCATTTATGTTACCGTGCTCGGTTAATATCGGCGCGTTATTAGGTGTATCAGAATTTAGGGAAAATTTTTGACACCCCTAACTCAAAACTGCGAATAAAATATTTAAAAAACTCCTAATTTATCCCTTTAAAGTGGGTTGTTTATTTTCTATATGGAATATACTTTCAAAATAAACTCTTAAAGTTGTTTTAAAAATAATAGAAATATTATTTTTTTAATTTAAAATAAAACAAAAACAAAAAAAAAACAGTGTTTACAAAATGCTGGCGTGGGTTCAACCAACCATTTTATTTATTTATTTTTTTTACATAAGAAATCATTTGAATTTTACAAGTGAAATTATTTTCAATTTTTTAAATCTAAAAATCTTTCAAAATTTTTCTATTGGTTAAACTTTTATGATATTTTCAGGGTCAATGTGAAATTTTGTGCTCTTTGCAATAAACCGAATATAATATTTTAGACAAACGTGTTTTTTTTTTAAATTCGCCTCTCCATTTTTAAATGTCAATTAAAATTTAAATAATTAACTTACGTTCCAAAGTTTTATATATCACAAATTGAAGATAAAAGATCAATAAATAAAATATTCTAATTTATAAAAAAAAAGGTGTTTTTTGGAAATTTACCAAGTCCAAAATGTAAAACCCTTTTTTTTTAAGCCACGTTGATTTTTTTTTTTTAATGAAAGCTCATGTTATGCTTATATCGCCAAGCAAATACTGGACGCTGACGGCAATTTTTTTTCTATTTCATTCAATATTTTCTTTGTTTTTATTTTAGATATTTAAAAGAAATTCACTCGATAAAGTAGAAATAATATATAATAATCAAAAACTCGTGTATTTCATTAAGAGAATTAAAAAAAATCGGCCAACTGGATTTTTTTTTTTTAACGGGGAAAAAAAAAACTTATAAGTGAATGTGTGCTTTTTTTCAGCTACGGAGGCCCCAAAATACTAATTTTGGTTAACAGCACGCAATAAAAAGATATATTAAT
Organism: Euprymna scolopes; assembly: GCF_053919585.1. NCBI lineage: Eukaryota > Metazoa > Mollusca > Cephalopoda > Sepiida > Sepiolidae > Euprymna > Euprymna scolopes. The sequence goes on along the minus strand of NC_136527.1, from coordinate 155,906,240 downwards.
TCTGGCGTTTATAAGTCACCGTGAGATAATCGCGAAAAAAAAAATCAGAGATTTCTCTCCCTTTATTTGAACAGTCAATAAATCTGAGTTCGTATTTTTTTTTTAATTTATGTCATAATTTGATATTAAACTTGTAATTTTTTTAATTTGTTCTTTGCTCCTTTAATTAAAAAAATTAGGGTTAGAATGACATTTTTCAAGTAGTTATAAGCTTCGAAAGATAGTAAGTTGATTTATTCAAGTTCATATACAGCATTTTTAATGGCCGATTCTGATACACCTAGCACGTTACTTATGGAAAAACTGTACAAGTTCTTACGGAAAATAGTTAATTAAACTGCGGAAGCTCCAGTTAAAAACTATACAAATTCTATACTAGCCCCCTCCCTCAAAACAAAACAAAAACAACACAAAGTTTTTGCAATCCGCTCATAAAAACTTAATCTTTTAGATCAATTAAAAACTACGTAACAACACACAAAATGAAACACATTTTTTTAAAAACGTTCTTATTTTAAATGTCTGTTAAAGAATCAAACAGTCTTGCAGTTAAGCCCAGCAAAGTTCGATTACTCTAGAAAGGTCACATCATTATTTTACACCGTCAAATCACGAATATTATCAATTATTAGTTAAAAAAAATAAAAAACATTCCGACTGATTTGTATGGAATTGTCCTGTACATGGTCTTGCAAGTCCAAAGCCGCTGTACGAAAAGTGTGTTTATTCATAAAGTCTGAAGAAATGCTGGTTTTGAAAAATTCTCAAACGACATAATGTTTGAAATTGTTCGACCGGACATGGAAACAATTGTAGCATAAAAGGAAATACACTTTTTGTTGCCATCAAAACACTTTTTGTAGTCTTGATTTTGCTTTCACAGTATATATATATATATATATATATATATATATATATATATATATATATATATATATATATATAATGCCACTTTAAAAAATTATTAAATTGATTTTTAATTGTTATATTTATGAAAGCCAGTAAAGGTATTTTGTTTATTAAATTGTTTGATGAAAGCAGAGAACAATTAACTAATCTACTAAAAAAAAGAAAATCGTAAGAAAGCCATAATAGATAGGAGTGGCTTTCTAAAAAACTGGAAAAGATTACATGTCTCATTGAGCGCTAACTGTTTTTTATTTTGCGTTCAATTTATATATACGTTAAATTAATATAGGAAAGTAATCCCCTATCAATGTAAAAAATCATCTATTTCCGGACATGGACAACTTATTTCAGTTGTCTTTCGTGTCGTTTATTTCGCTGTATGTTTTGTTTTGTATTCAATATCTTTTCATGCTTTTTAGATCAATGAACCATATCCGTGTGCCAGTTTCTGTTGCGAGGGCAAACTAGTGGGTCCAGGGATCATTAAGGCAACATTTCTGGTGGTACTCTTATCTAGGATAGGTGGGCAAACACTTCGCCAGAGTGCTGTAATTCAGAGGACAGATTAATAGTAACAAATGAATATATCTAGTTAGTAAAAATAGTAATAATTTATAAATAAAAAAAAACTAATCTATATAATTCTATATTAGGAATCTGAAACTAATATAATAAATATGCACTTAAATAGCAGTCCAATAAATCCAAATAATATAAAAAAAAAATAAATGTTGAATTTCATATATGATTATTTTACATGTAAACAAGTTTCAAATTAAATATGTGTCAATCATATTTTCATGAAATATTTAGTTTCGTGATATGTAAAGGTAAAACATTCAATATTTTATTTTCTTGTTTCATTCACTTCAAACAAAGCGCATTACCACATGAATGTAAGTGGCTACTATTTGGGATAATGACTAACAGGGGTTTGTCCGGAATTGAGTAGAGAGATTTCTGTTTACATTACATTTAAATTTCTGCAATAAACAGGAAGTTAATTCCAAGTTCTAATGGTTCATGCTGACAACCATTAAAGTAGAAGGCTATTCAACTGAACACTAATTAGTCTGTTTTAAGGAAATGTCGATATTTTTGATAATCTAAATATATTTTTTAATGTGAACTTGTCTGTCTGTGTGTCTACATTTCCCTAACAAACTCCTCTGTCAATTTTTGGTCTGCAGACTCGGGATGTGACAAAAGGGTTATTGAGAAGTGGAAAAATATTTTTAATTCATTTTCGGACAGAAATTTGGTTGTCAAGGGGTCAAACTTACACAATTTGACATTTGAAAACTCCACCAAATTGCTCTGTCAATTTTGGGTCTAAGAACTTTAAAATGAGATGAAGGTTACTTCGACACGAATCAAACTTTTTAAATTTTAATTGAGCCCAAAACAAAAAAGGTTAAGGGTTCAAAATTCTAATTGAACTCAGAAGAAAAAAGGTTAAGGTGTCAAAATTCTAATTGGGACCAAAACAAAAAAAGGTTAAGGGGTCAAAATTCTAATTGAGCCAAAAACAAAAAAGGTTAAGAGGGTCAAAATTCGGGTCAAAGTTTAAAAAAAAAATGAACTCTGCAGTCTCTACCAAATTAGGAAGCCAATTTCTGGTATAAACATTTGAAATTGTACATAAAGTGTATTCAGACAAAGATCAAGTTTTTTAATCGTTTTTGGCCGAAAATTTCCTGCCAAGAATTAAAAGTTTAAAAGATTTTGTTTTCAGTCTCTAGCAAACTATTCAGCCAATTTTGGGTCCAAACATAATAGGGATGCAACGTCTAGCAAATATGACATTAAGAGGAAAATAATGATTTAGGTTTGTGGGGAAAGGGGTTATTTGTAATATATAATGTAGATGTATAGCATGTCTGTCATAGTGGGTTTAATATATATGGACAGTGTGAGTGTTTAAACTATCGGGTAGAATATAGGGTAAGTTACTTCAAGAAAGGTTTGTTTTTAACCATATATGTAGATGTGTCGTACCTATGAAGGGGATTTAAATGAGATAGGGAGTTTATGCGAAGTCAGTAGTTTTTAGCAGAGGTATCTGAGAGTCTAACAAACATAGAAGAGATATGAGCTATTAGGCGTAATATTACAATAATTACAGTGGCTGGATGATTTATAGAGGATGCAGTGTACTATGATTTTAATTGATACCCAGATGGTAAAATAAAACATAAATTGGCAGAATATAGTTGTAAAAATATAAGAATAAGAAAAATGTATGAGAATAAAAACTAAGAAATAAGGGAATAAAGTGGCTAAACATAGTGTCAAGTGACAGAAAAAAGAAGAAAATATCAGTAAAGAAATAGAAAAATAAAATAAATATAGAAAAATTGAGAAAATACAAATATATATATATATATATATAGAGAGAGAGAGAGAGGGGGGAGAGATTAGTGTGAAAACGCAAATACCAAGCATTTAATTAGGTCTTTATTGTATGCATATAAAAAGATCAAAGTCGACAAACAAATATAAGTTTATTCAGTGGTCCAGTGGTTGTAAAAAATTGCAATTTTTGGGCGTACTTGACCTTAGACGAAAAATATAGAGGATAAAAAAATAAATAATTTTCTCTTTTTATGCGCAAAAAGATTTGGAATATCTATTAATTCCAAGGTGTATATTAAGTTTTCCACATTTATTATTCCCGGATTTAAAAATGCGTTTTTCTGGATAGATGGTTTCAGGAATTTCCTGTGTATCTTTTGCATCTGATCCAATTGAAGAAATAGTTACTTGCATCTTAAATAAATCTTAGTTGTAGACAAATCGAGGCATCCAGTGGAAGATGAGAGGACCTGCATTACATAGAGAATTAGAAAAGTCATAAACTGGGGAGAATAGGCATAAAAATCTGAGTAGAGACGGGATTAATTTTCTCGCTTTACAATATAAGCTCCAACATCATTTGTTGGGCTTTGTATTATGCCAATAAGTCTCCTCTTAAATAATTGATTTCATTCTCCTTCTTTACCCTCTTTTGCATATATATATATATATATATATATATATATATATATATATATATATATATGTGAATTTAGTTTACAAACAAATGGCTACACATAAGCATACATGTTTCAGCGAAAACCCAGTACGGGAATCGCTTCGTCAGAGAGATGTCCTTGGCCTGACGAAGCGATTCCTGTACTGGGTTTTCGCTGAAACATGTATGCTTATGTGTAGCCATTTGTTTGTAAACTAAATTCACTTATTTTGGCTCTGTCTAAACATTGAGCACTCTTTTGGTGGACACACAAATAATTACTACCAATACAATACAATATATTTATATATATATATATATATACATATATATATGCTTTTTTATCGCCATGAGGAAAATCATATACAATTGTTTATATGTATATATAGATTTAGACGTATATATAGAGAGAGAAGTGGAGAACGACAGAATTGAGCATTTCAAACTGTGATTATAATTATCTCTTGCTTGTGTAGACTCTATATTGTATCGAAAACATTACATCTATCGACTGTTTTGTGTAGAAAGTTATAAAATATCAGATAATTTTCTAATGAACCTCACATTAGTTCATAGATTAAATTCATCTAAGAGTTGTGTGTTCAACCATTAATATTGACAAACAAAAGTCATACAAAATTGTTTAGATGTATATATTCGTTTATATATATATATATATATATATATAGAGAGAGAGAGAAGAAGCTGGCAACAGAGTTGAGTATCGCTGTTCTTTCCTTACCTTGACACCATAATAAATATATTATAATTGTCTCTTACTTGTGTAGACTCTATATTGTATCGAAAACATTACATCTCTGGACTGGTTGTGTGGAGAGTTATCAGATAATTTGTCTAATGAACGTCACATATTTTCATAGATTTAATTTATCCACGTGTTGTGTGTTCATCCAATAATATTGACAACAATGAACAAACAATAAAAAATTAGTATATTCAGATGAGAAAATTTAATTTTGTTTCTTTTTTATTTGCAGATATTCCTGTACGAACGTTTTTATTAAACAGCAATGGATAATCATTTTCCTTAAACATTATTCTATAGACAACAATGGATCATCATCATCATCATGATCATCATCATCATCATCATCATCTATACACAACAGTGGATCATCATCATCATCTATAGACAACAAAGGTTTCTGTGCAAAAATGTATTTCTATTATTATTTAACAAATGTTATTTACTATGATATGACTATATACACTAAAATAATCGAACACCTCAATAATCATGAAAATAATGTTTATATTTGTGCAATACATGTTTTATGTTCAAATGAATGGTAATGTTTGAAGACAAGTAATCACAAATTGCAAATATCTTAAAAACTTAAACAACAAAATGATATATTTTTTGCAAAGTAGGTGTTGCGTCTTAATTTTGCTGAAACATTTGTGAATGAAGACTAAAACTGCGACCACAAAATTCTTTAACTACGTTGATATTTTGTAGGATCCATTATATTAAAACATGCAGAAAAGTGGGGAAAAATCACATTCTTGTAAAGTGTGTGGATATTCATTTTCTCAAAAATCAGCCTTAGTTAGACATATGAGAAGTCACACCGGAGAAAAGCCACATTCTTGCGAATTGTGTGGATTTTCTTGTTCTCGAAAATCATCATTAGTAAGACATACGACAACTCATACTGGAGAAAAGTCACATTCTTGTAAAGTTTGTGGATATTCTTGTTCTCTAAAACATCATTTAGTGTCTCATATAAGAACTCACACTGGAGAAAAGCCATATTCGTTTGAAGTGGGTGGATATTCTTTTTCTACAAAATCATACTTAGTTCACCATATGAGAACTCACACTGGGGAAAAGCCATATTCTTGTGAAGTTTGTGGATATTCTTGTGCTCAAAAATCATCGTTAGTAAGACATATGAGAGCTCACACTAAGGAAAAGCCATATTCTTGTAAAGTGTGTGAATATTCTTCTCCTCATAAATCATATTTAGTGTCACATATCAGAACTCACACTGGAGAAAAGCCACATTCTTGTGAAATATGTGAATATTCCTGTTCTAGAAAATCATCGTTAGTAATACATATGAGAACTCACACTGGGGAAAAGCCACATTCATGTGAAGTGTGTGGATATTCTTTTTCTGATAAATCAAATTTAGTTAATCATATGAGAACTCATACTGGAAAAAAGCCACATTCTTGTGAATTGTGTGGATATTCTTGTTATAAAAAAATCAAGATTAATCATTCATATGAGAACTCACACTGAGGAAAAGCCAGTCTTGTGAATTGTGTAGATATTCTTGTTCCCACATATCATATTTAGTGGCACACATGAAAACTCACACTTAATGAAACAACGAGGCTACTAAAAAAGTTCTTGGTTGGTTACAATTTTCAAAGGAAGAAAATTAATTTAAAAAACAGGAGTCAATGGTAGCTCCATTTAAAATTTGGGAGAGGATGCCACAATGTTGACAGCTGGTTTGGCTGCCCCATACCCAGCGTTACAATTTTCAAAGGAAGAAAATTAATTTTAAAAAATAGCAGCTTCATTTAAAATTTAGGAGAGGATGCCACATACAGATCCCTCGGTATCAAGGAAAAGGTAAATGTGGAACATGATAAAATGAGATGTAGAGCAGAACAGGAAAAGATGATCTAATCTGAACAAAACAACAAAAACCAATTTACCGCTATAGATCAGCTTGCAATAGATGTCCTCACGTAGAGGTTCAATATTATAGGCTGGCCTCAATATAACTTAAAAAAGCTCGATGCAAATACCAGGGAAGAGATACATAAGATAATCAGTAATTATAAGTTCAACTGACATAAAGATAATCATCATGATCATCTTTTTCAACAAACCTCAATTGCAAAGCTTGCTGAGAACTTTAGATGATCCATACCAGAGAACACTGAGAAATACATGATAAAACGGCGACACAGATTGCACAAATGAAAAGGAAAAATACACCGAAATGGAGATATAAACAAGCAAACACGGATGGAAACGACATAAGGAGCTAAACAAGGAGTACATAGACAAGGATGCTTCACACAGGAAAACAAGGATGGGAACAATATAAAAGAGGCAGATAGGTCCTGGAGAAGCTTAATTAGGAATATGTAAACAGGGATGTTTTATTACAATCGCTCAAGAGTGGGAGACTTTCAGGGCTTACTCACAAATAGATTTAAAAATGGTTGGCCAGTGTAGGTTTTGCCACTCAGTGATTGAAAGTTCAAGCCATTTAATGTCGGGATGCCAAACCCTGTTGGCAGATAGGCTTTACATTACCCAGCGTAACAAAGTATGTAAATACCCCCATTGGAAGATCTCTGACAGATCGCCAAACATATGGGAAAATTAACCACCATAGCTAACATCAAATTGAAAGGTAACAAAGATTTACAGCCGGATAGATATATAAAAGACAATGCTATCAAGCCAGACATTGCAATATGGAATAAGCCTGATAAAAACACTGCTCATTATTGATATCATCATCCCGAAGGAATATGGCTCAATAGATCTGAACGAGAAAAGATAACCAAGTATCAGAACCCCAATAAGATGACACGGTCTTTGAAAGAGAAAGGTATACTGGTTTTGATGGGAACAACTGAAAAATAATACCTGAAACAATCTCTGGAAGACCAAGCTGTAACGAAATACAGATTGCAGCCATAAAGGGAACCACATCAATTCATTAAAGAGCCCTCGGATATGAATTAAAATCGTAATTAAATCAAGTGTTTGCCCCAGGAGGAATACCCTTGATCTCTTAAGAATTACTCAAGTAAAATTAATAAAAAGGGAAAAAACACATTTTTGTGAAGTGTGTGGATATACTTTTCTGATAAATCAAAGTTTGTGAAATATAACAACTTACACTGGAAAAAAGCCATATTTTTGTAAGATCTTTCGAGATTTCAAAATCTGAAAACTCAAAGTTAATGAGACATTAAGTGTAAAAAGCTGTCTCAGCTTAAAATAAACTTACAAAAAATAAAAAAAAATACATTGGAAAAGTGATATTCTTTTGAAGTGGGAGAATATTCTTATTCTGGTATACAAACGGTAGGAACATTATGAAAATCACACTTGAAATACTAAAATGATGGAGAGAACTTGAATGCCTACGAGACACTGTCCTCGAGTCAAAGGTTTCTCTCTACAAGGTTTATTAGGACAACCTTTCATAAAAACATTGACCAAATATTCAAAATCATAAAATATTTGCAGCACAAAGCAGACGTTATTATCGCCAAACCACAATGTTTTTTTATGAGAAATTGTGCATCTTATTCAAGTGATGTTACTTTAAGTGGAAACACAAAGGTGGATATATCACCAGACTAAATGAATTCTTGTCGTGGAAGTCAGTAGGACAAAGAAACACAAAATAAAGATAAACTATAACATAATAAAACGGACAATTGGAAAGAAAAATATATGTTCTCAACTTCTTTACTAACTCAGCATTGCTTTCGAAATTACATTGGAAAAATCGCATTCCTGCAAAGTTTGTTGATATTTTTGTGCTCAAAATACATTCTTGCACAATATGCTTATAAAATCACAATAAAACCAATATTCTTTCAAAATATGTATTCATGTGATAACTTTTAGCTGTAGAATATTACGTGGAATTAACATTAAATGATTAATGATTAACAAAACTATTTTAAAAGACTATTGTCAGAATATAGTAGGTGGGGAGAATATATTACAAAATATATAAAACAATATGAAAGAGCAAGTGGTATTACAAAATATATAAAACAATATGAAAGAGCAAGTTGTATTACAAAATATATAAAACAATATGAAAGAGCTAGTTGTATTACAAAATATATAAAACAATATGAAAGAGCAAGTGGTATTACAAAATATATAAAACAATATGAAAGAGAGCAAGTGGTATTACAAAATATATAAAACAATATGAAAGAGCAAGTGGTATTACAAAATATATAAAACAATATGAAAGAGAGCAAGTGGTATTACAAAATATATAAACAATATGAAAGAGCAAGTGGTATTACAAAATATATAAAACAATATGAAAGAGAGCAAGTGGTATTACAAAATATATAAACAATATGAAAGAGCAAGTGGTATTACAAAATATATAAAACAATATGAAAGAGAGCAAGTGGTATTACAAAATATATAAAACAATATGAAAGAGAGCAAGTGGTATTACAAAATATATAAAACAATATGAAAGAGCAAGTGGTATTACAAAATATATAAAACAATATGAAAGAGAGTAAGTGGTATTACAAAATATATAAAACAATATGAAAGAGCAAGTGTAATGTTAACAAACATCTTTCTACTCTTCTCCCTTCATAATGACCCCGCTAATTAATTCCCTAATAGTAGCCCCCTGCTTCAAAGTGGCACTGTGCCTTGTTTGGGGTGAAAATTGAATAAAAAAAAAATAATAAAAAAAAAGTGGTATTACAAAATATATAAAACAATATGAAAGACCAAGTTGTATTACAAAATATATAAAACAATATGAAAGACCAAGTTGTATTAAAATATATAAAACAATATGAAAGAGCAAGTGGTATTACAAAATATATAAAACAATATGAAAGAGCAAGTGGTATTACAAAATATATAAAACAATATGAAAGAGAGCAAGTGGTATTACAAAATATATAAAACAATATGAAAGAGCAAGTGGTATTACAAAATATATAAAACAATATGAAAGAGAGCAAGTGGTATTACAAAATATATAAACAATATGAAAGAGCAAGTGGTATTACAAAATATATAAAACAATATGAAAGAGAGCAAGTGGTATTACAAAATATATAAACAATATGAAAGAGCAAGTGGTATTACAAAATATATAAAACAATATGAAAGAGAGCAAGTGGTATTACAAAATATATAAAACAATATGAAAGAGAGCAAGTGGTATTACAAAATATATAAAACAATATGAAAGAGCAAGTGGTATTACAAAATATATAAAACAATATGAAAGAGAGTAAGTGGTATTACAAAATATATAAAACAATATGAAAGAGCAAGTGGTATTACAAAATATATAAAACAATATGAAAGACCAAGTTGTATTACAAAATATATAAAACAATATGAAAGACCAAGTTGTATTAAAATATATAAAACAATATGAAAGAGCAAGTGGTATTACAAAATATATAAAACAATATGAAAGAGAGCAAGTGGTATTACAAAATATATAAACAATATGAAAGAGCAAGTGGTATTACAAAATATATAAAACAATATGAAAGAGAGCAAGTGGTATTACAAAATATATAAACAATATGAAAGAGCAAGTGGTATTACAAAATATATAAAACAATATGAAAGAGAGCAAGTGGTATTACAAAATATATAAAACAATATGAAAGAGCAAGTGGTATTACAAAATATATAAAACAATATGAAAGAGAGCAAGTGGTATTACAAAATATATAAACAATATGAAAGAGCAAGTGGTATTACAAAATATATAAAACAATATGAAAGAGAGCAAGTGGTATTACAAAATATATAAAACAATATGAAAGAGCAAGTGGTATTACAAAATATATAAAACAATATGAAAGAGAGCAAGTGGTATTACAAAATATATAAACAATATGAAAGAGCAAGTGGTATTACAAAATATATAAAACAATATGAAAGAGCAAGTGGTATTACAAAATATATAAAACAATATGAAAGAGAGCAAGTGGTATTACAAAATATATAAAACAATATAAAATATGAAAGAGAGCAAGTGGTATTACAAAATATATAAAACAATATGAAAGAGAGCAAGTGGTATTACAAAATATATAAAACAATATGTGGAACTAAAGAATAACTAAAACGGCATAGTCCACGAAAAAGATAAATATTGTACTGCTTGGAGCAAGTGGTATCACGAAATACTTCATCCCTAGTAGATCAAATCTTTTATAAAAACAGTAGCTATAAATAGAGCAAGGTATATCATTAAAATATCCCTCTTGTATATATTTAAATAATAATATCATCAAATGTTACCATCACTTGGTTTCGATTAATTGATAACAAGTTAAATTAGTTATTATCGATCAATCTGTATATCTATCTATCTATCTATCCAGTGGTATTGTTAAAATAGTTTATAATGAAAGTTATTGATTATTTATAGAATAAAGTGTAGTTATGTGTTTTAGCTAAGGATGTTTACATAAATTGACCGCGTTAAATAAACAAAAGACCTTGGATAAGCATAAAAAGAAAAGGTCGCACATTGAGATATATGTTCGTTTTGAATGATGACGTAACGAAACTGAGGTCAACAGGTCAGGAATGTTAGAGAAAGGAGTAGAGTTTGAGTTTTGTCGCGGAAGTGAACAGACGTGCTTTCAAACCAGGATGCGAGGCTGTGACGACCAAGCATGTAGACACGAAATGCAGATTCATCGTGAAGACCATTTGAGACAGCTGAAATAAATTCATATTTTAAAAATATAAGCTGTTGCACAAAAGAAGGAAGAACTGAGGTCTCAATTAGATATGGTGCTGGTTATTACTCTCTGATGCAATATGACTCAGTTTATACGTCGATATCATATCCCCTGGATAAATAACAATACATGGAATCTATACGTTTATAAAGCGTGCCGTTATAAGAAAAATATCTCAGCTATACAACATATGACTGTTTTGACTGGTGCCGTTTGGAGAAGATTATATATTATCCTCCAAACCCTTGTGTAATATAATTGTTTTGGTGCCAATCCACCCACTATACAACAACTTCTGACGTAACATACAAAATAAGAAAAAGGCAATATTCTTGCACACTGTTGTGACAATATTCATGTTTGAATAAAACAATTCATCAAAATCATCTTGATTGCCTTATCAAGAAAGAAAAATACTGCATTTGGGAAGCAAAGAAAAACTACAACAAACAAATTACTTTCGATTTCATTGTAAAAATTTATATATTTCCCAAAGATGTGATAGAAACAATTCATCAATATCATCTCGATAACCTATGTAAGAAAAGAAAAAAATTGTTTCATGCTGCACCAGAAAGAAAAATACTGCATTTGGGAAGCAATTACCATAAGAAATAATACCTAAAACAACAACCAATAAATTACTTCCGATTTCATTTCAAAAATTTATATATCTCCCAAAGATGTGATAGAACCCAAGCAAAGTCTGCTATTTTCAAAACTTGCAAATCTCGTGAGATGTCTCTTGAGTTTTATCGATATTCTGCAATTACTGTAAAATTACGATCGGATTTTATTTTAACAAATAACCCACATATATTGAAGTTTCCCGTGGATATTTTTCTGGAATATCATTTTGTATTAAATGTAATTTAAAGACGAACAGGCATTGTATAATGGGTTTATGGTTTTCTAACAATATGTTGTTTTAAAAATAATATTAAATTATTAAATATTAAAGAATTTCATAAACCTGTAATGAAATACGTTAAAATTATATAATCACTTAAATAATTCAACATCTTGTTTGTCACAATATTTGAACATCATTAAAATTATATAATCACTTAAATAATTCAACATCTTGACACGTGTTTGTCAAAATATTTGAACATCATTAAAATTATATAGTCACTTAAATAATTCAACATCTTGACACGTGTTTGTCAAAATATTTGAACATCATTAAAATTATATAATCACTTAAATAATTCAACATCTTGACACGTGTTTGTCAAAATATTTGAACATCATTAAAATTATATAATCACTTAAATAATTCAACATCTTGACACGTATTTGTCAAAATATTTGAACATCATTAAAATTATATAATCACTTAAATAATTCAACATCTTGACACGTGTTTGTCAAAATATTTGAACATCATTAAAATTATATAATCACTTAAATAATTCAACATATTGACACGTGTTTGTCAAAATATTTGAACATCATTAAAATTAACAAGATATTGAAAGTCTAAATAAATTCTCATCATTGAGATTGTACATTATAAAGAAAATATTTGTAAATTTTTGAGATTCTGTTATTTCACTTGCTTAACGGCATGAAAAAGATAAATATTGAAATAAGTGATATTAAATAAGCTGGAATATGTGATATTACAGAATACTTAACGACAACACCTACTAGATAAAACTGTTTACAAACAGATAGTAGCTATATCATTAAAACATCCCTCTGGGGTTTATTTAAATAATAAGATTAAATATTAGTTTCACTTGGTTTCTTTTGATGTAATAATAACATTAAATATTGCCTTCACTTGGTTTCCTCTAACTGATGTAACATACAAAGAAGAAAAAGCCATATTCTTGTACATTTTTACATGTTTGAATGAAAAAAACTGATAGAAACAATCATAAACATACTTAATACCAATGTGAGAAACAACTCATCAAATCATCTCTAAGGCATCTGAGAAGATAAAAATGTTTTATACGGCATATGGAAGAAAAAAAATACGGTATTCGGGAAGCAAACACCACATCAAATTATACCTAAAATTATAACCAACAAATCACATAATTTAATCGCGAAATTTATATATTTCAGAAGATATAGAATAGCCCAAGTAAAGCTACCTTTTTTTAAAACATTACTTGCAAATTTAGTGGATGTCTAGTACATACCCTGACAATACTTATCTACAATTGCTGTTAAACTATATGATTAAGATTTTATTTCCAGAAATATCGCAGATATATTGAAGTTTCTTGTGGATATTCTTCTGGAATTTTACCTTTTATTTAAATTTACAAACAGTCATTGTATAATGGCTTTATGATTTGCCAAGGATATGTTTCTTTTTAGGAAAGTAATATTAAATCAGTTGTGGAAGGGAAAATTACGTTAAGAAAATAAAACCTTACAAATAATTATATATATTACAGCACAGATATTTTTTAATCGTTGAAATAGAACTCATATATGAACTATACTTTTAATCAGTGTTCGTGCCATTAAACAATTTTCCGGCAAATAATCATTTGTATAAATTCCACCTCTTAGTACACGTGTTTGTCCAAATATTTCAAGATCATTTAAATGAAACCAGTACAAACTAGTAAAATAAACTAACAAAATATTGGAAGCCTAAACAAAATCTAGTCATTAAAACTATACATTAGTTTTATGAAGAAAGCATTCGTCCACAGTAAATTCTTGAGATTCTGCAGCATTTTTACGAGTGTCATGTTATTCCACTGGTTTAACATGAGCTAGAACGTGTCCCACTTTAGCCGAGCTAATCAATCACGATAGTTTGTTTGTTTGTTTGTTTAACTAATTATAATTACTTTATAAGTTGCGTTCTTTTCTTCCCTGAGAATTGAGAGATATAAATAAATAATATTAAAGCTATAAAACCTTATTTTTTAAAGTCAGTAAGAATATTAAACCCCATTTTTTACAGTTAGATGAATAGCGGAAGAAAATATTGACAATTCATGTGTACCATGTTTCTATCTGATCTCTTTGTCCATCTATGTCTGTCGTAACATATACATGCATATATACACTAACATATTCATTTATATACATATACATATATATATACATATATATATATATATATATATATATATATATATATATATATATATATATATATATATATATAATCTGCGTCTCCCAATTATATACAAAATGGATATTGTCAAATGTTTTATGTACAATTAATTGACATATGTTTTCCAATTAAACGAAAAAACATGAAAACAGTTAAGAACCAATTTATAATTTAGTATTTATTATTATCAAGTATATATAGCAATTTATATAGATTATTATGACTTGTAAAGCAAGTATAAAAATGAATTAAAAGAACAATTGTATTAATAAAATTGTCAGAAGGATATCCGTTTTGCCAATTTCATTAATACAATTGTTCTTTTCAACTGAGTAGAAAAATCGCAGAAATTCAAGAATTTAACAACGCGAGATCTCTCAAATATATTTGAAGAAAAACAGATTAGTTCACATTCGAAACTATTGGACCTAATATTTTGTCAATGTAGACACGATGCAAAGCATGAAGGAAGTTCGCTGATGTATAAATAAGAAAATGTATGAATAAAATAAAGAAATAAAATGAAAGATTGACCAAATGAATGATATCAGGCACGTTGGAAAGCATTAAGTTAGAAAATGTAAAAACAAAATAAGTAGACCCATTTTTGAAAATAAAATACATAATCGGCTTTACAACAACCTCGTAACCACCTCGGAGATGATGTCATAATTTCGAGAAACGAGGATACAAATAATAACATAAAAATCACTCATATATTAATTATTTTTTATGACAAGAATGTATTATTTATTTATATTATTTATACAAAAAGTGACAAACGGGCTGAATTTTTCATAATTTAACACAGCTAACCGTCTTGCGAGATCTACTGCTGGTGTACTGACTGAAATTCACATTATATTCCTCTCTAGAGCCCTCAACATACCAAAGGCATTTCATATGACGTGGCATAGAATTTTACTTCAAAAGATCTCCAGCCATGGAATATCTGAAAATGTATTCTGAACTATCGAATCTCTCTTTTCTGATAATTTTATACAAGTAGTCATCAATGCGTCAATATTTCTTACAACTTTTAGTAGTTGGTGCAATGGGAGAAAAATCAATTGGGTTAATTTTAATGCATCCAAACCAGGCTTCTATCTTTTTATCCCTATACTCTGGTTTCAACTTGGTCATAGTTAATATGGATGCCCCCATCTCTGACAAGCTTCTGAGGGTAACATTCACCCTAACTTAATAGACTTACATCAACGCTGTTTCCGATGTTGCTGGAAAACTGGCTGAGGAAGTTTCCGGCTCGATATAGGATCTTACTTTCGAGTCAATGCAATGCGCCTTTAAGTAGAGTGCTGTTGTCACACACGCCTTATAAACTTGTAGGTAATATTGTTTTCTCTTTCCTGCAATATAGTTCCTGCATAAGAGACGTTGTGATCCTGTTTCTTCTCTATTATTTTTATGCCTGCTCGTCTAGATATTACAACTATCAACAATTTCCCTTACTTTCTATCTTTGCCTTAATTAAATTCAATGAACAAATTTTTATTTCTATAGCTATTCGTCTGTCTAACTCTGAACTGCGGGGCCTTCGTCTCAGCTGAATATAACTGACTACAATAGGGCCGTCTTCAAGACCAGTGCAATCAAGTTCTTGACGTCTTAGTTTCTTAAATAATCAAATTCTACCTGATCTTTTCTACTGACGGACACTAAGCTGTTGTTTCACTATCCGCATTACGCCCATTAACCCTTATCCTCGAGTAGCCTTTGAACCTTGCCAAGTGGTTACTTTCTAAAGAGAATTGAATATAATAATAATAATAATTTGTCTGTGCATGTTTTCATAATCCAAATATTTTCTATCCATATTTATAAGAAAGCCGGTGAGTTAACGAGATTACATGTCACTGAATTTTGTACTAATTGGCGTTGTTGGGGATTATTAAATGTAAGATTATAGTTACTACTTAAAAGTAGTACACAATGAATCGCATCATGTTTTATCGTATTAAAACCAGAAAGGGTGGGGCCAAGATACACTAGAGGATTCGAGAGGATAGACAAATAGGGGAGAAGGCAAAGGAGAATAGTAAAGAGTCGCAATACAATTTTATGTCAGTTTTCTAATCCCTAACAATTCATTATACGACACTATGTTTGCCGCCACGCCACTCACGATTGAGAACAAAGGATTAATGACAAAATTAAAGTTCAGCGAGTAATAAAATAAGTTATCAATTGACACCAAAAAGAAAAATAGGAATAGGCTACGTTTCAAATACGGTGTGACGAATGGCGATAGCAAACAGACTGAACAATGGACTAGGGATCGGGTAATAGGAACGACACGTGACAGAGGAAGGGCCATTCGGGCGCTTAGTCGGTTGAGGCTTGAATTCCAAGGTGTAGAGTTAGAGTTTGGACGCCACTAAAGACAGATCATGGTTTCGACCAAATGGAGAGTCCTTGAACAAACAGATGAATTAATCAACTAATCGACGGAGATGACCACGACAGTAAATGAAGCTGTGAACCGCGTGTAGAAGGGACACACACACCCAGATTTCAACCGATATGTGAGGCATCTGTGTATTTCCTGTGTTTGTTTTACTTTTATTTTTGTGACCTCATGTGTCTCGTCATCATCGACAGCCGCCAGCGAGAAAATGATGATATAGCCATATAAAGATAAGAAGATGAACGAAAAATCAAAGCCACACAAAACTTTGGGGTCTGCGTCATGTTGATTGCGTCACACTGAGTCATATTCACAATTTGTCTACTCCCAGTTCCGAACCCCTTTATATTTTCCCAAGACTGACTTTTTGGTTGCTAATTATTTAAAATATTTTATAATAATTGCTTCCACTATGCAATTCCGGGCTTTTTATTGCTAAACATCTCTTATTTCCCCAGGCATTATGTACTTCTCTGTAACATCCAAAAAGTCTCTTTCATTTTATGAATTAAAAAATAAACAAGGAGTTATTTTTAATATTCAACGCAGCATTTATTAAAAAAAAAACTTGTTATAGATGCATTAGGCATCAGAAGTTGTTAGCTCTCACAAAGTTTTCTATGGTATTACTACTTAGGTAGCCTTCACATATTTTTATAGTATTACTAGTTAGGTAGCCTTCACACACCTTTTTATAGTATAACTAATTAGGTAGCCTTCACAGACCTTTTTATAGAATTTCTACTTAAGTAAACTTCACAATCCTTTTGATAGAATTACTAGTTAGCCTTCAAAAACCTTTTTATAGAATTTCTACTTAGGTAGCCTTCACAAAGTTTTCTATAGTATTACTAGTTAGCTAGCCTTCAAAAATCTTTTTCTTAGAATTACTAGTTAGGTAGCCTTCACAAACCTTTTATAGAACTACTAAGAAACGTAATCCTTTGTGCCAAGGTTTGAAGCTTTTTATCTTCCAGATCTGAAATTATTTTGAAACCGATTGAGAGGAAAAGAGCGAAATATAAAGAGCTGAAATGACATTTTTTATTATGCGGACGCTAAACACACTATTAAGCTTCTTCCGCACGGTATTCATGGCACCTGGCCACGGCTGCTTTCAAAGCTAATATAAAATCATAAAATTCATAAGCTCATTTCATGCGATCATGAATTGAAGTTGTGTGATGTAGCAAAACGTGTCGAAGATATCAAACGCGTTGAACCATTTGGCACAAACACCGCGTTTACTCATAATCAATCAAAAACAACAATGTAGCAAACACTATGGATGTTGTTTGCAGCTGTTGTTTGAAAAAAATAATCTATCACAGACTTAACATGTCATCAATTTGTTACCTCCATGTTATGCAGTGTCAGTGGCGTAGCAACGGGGGGGGGGCGCCTCGGGGGGGGGGGGGCACCTGGCAGTGGGCAGTATTTTAAGAGGACAAAAAAAAGAAAGAAAAATAAATGAAAGCTAAAAAAATCTGAAATTTCATACCGAAAAGGATATTGGAGTCATAAAAATGTGCCCCTATTTTATGAGCGGCACATGTCAGGGGCGGCATTTTGAAAGGTTAAAAATAGAAAAAAGAAAAATAGATAAAAGCTAACAAAAGAAATCAAAATTTTTTTACCGAAAATGTTGTAACAAATCTGAATTTTTGGAGGTATCGGGTTCAGAAAATGTGTCCCTATTTTACGAGAAACCCATCGCGGGGGCGGCATTTTGAGAGGGTAAAAATAGAAAATAGAAAAAATAAAAATAAATAAAAGCTAACAAAATGTTTGAAATTTTATACCGAAAATGTTGTAAAAGATCGGGACTTTTGGAGGTATCAGAATCAGAAAAATGTGTCCGTAAGAGAGCGGCATTTTTAGAGGGAAAAATAGAAAATAGAAAAAAATAAATAAACATAAATAAAAGCTAACAAAATATCTTCAATTTTATACCAAAAATTTGTAAAAAGTTGGAACTTTTTGAGCTTTTGGAATCGAAAAAATGTGTGCCTTTTTTACGCGCTAATAAAAAATATGAAATTTTATACCGAAAATGTTGTAAAAAATCGGAACTTTGGAGGTATCGGAATCGGAAAAACGTGTCCATAATTTACGATTGTTTAAAATTTTTAATTTATTTTTTTATTATTGGTATTAATGATTAATGCGTATTATTTTTAATTATCACTAACACTAAACATAGTAATAACATCAAAATACAAATTAAACCCTAAAGTTTATGTACATCTCATGCCGAAGATATCTGATATAGGAAAGGTAGTAGAGCAACATCTTATTGAGAAGGAAACTAAGAAGCGACAGGAAATTCTAGCTAGATTGCTGGACATCATCAGGTTTCTCGCCGAGCAAAATCTGGCACTACGGATCACCGGGAAGACATCCATAATGATGAAAGAGATCAAGAAAACAAAGGGAATTTTAAGAATTGGTAAATTTATTGGCCAAGTATGACCCTCTGCTCAGTGAACATTTGGTGAAAGTTAACCTGGGAAAGAAAATCGCTATTTCTTATCTGTCACCAGAAATTCAAAATGAATTTGTAAGCATTTTGGCAAAGCAGGTGAGAAAGAAAATCATCGATCAGATTTAGGAAGGCAAATATTTTTTATAGCACTGCTGATGTATCTCACAAGGACCAGATGAGTTGCGCTACGTAAAAATTGACGAAAATAAAGTAATAGTGAAGGAGTTGTTTCTCCGCTTCATCGAGACAAAAGGTAAAAGCGCGGAGGACATTTATCAGGTTGACTGAAGAAATGTCTTGCAGATTACAATAAGTTCACAATCTTGCAAGTAAATACGTTTTTCTTACACTGTATTGGCCAGGCATTTGACAGACAACCGATCGGGTGTGCAGAAACGAATCTCCGAAATCAGCCCAAAAGCTCCGATCGGGTGTGCAAAAGCTCTACTTGTGCCATGCACTAACCTTCATTAAGATTATTTTCAAATATTTTCCTAAACTGGGAATGGAGTAACGGACTTATATTAAGTAGATATTAATAAGTCCTTACATTTTTTTAAATTCTTTTTTTTTAATTGTGGTTGTGTTATCGGCAGCGCCACTAACTCTCGCTTCTCCTTTTTTTGTCCCCCAGTTATCATTTTCCATGAGTGATTGTTCTGACAAAGGGCGACGAAATAGCTGCTTTCCAGGTCGGTAATACTTCGTTAACAGTAGCCTGAGATGTCGGAAATTTTTCTGTTTTTATGTCTATCCTTGTGGCCACGTCACTAGTAAGGGTGCTGGAAGTAAACGTTTCATCTGGGCTGACGTTACCCGTCTGGTAGTCAGGGACCCGAACCTTGGTTAACCACAAAGGAGGCTGTCCTATCAGCAGGTGTAAAGTGCTGGGGCTGCTGTATTGCCATTTGGTGAATGGATTCTGGACTATGCAGTAGTTTCTGGTGGGGCCTCTCGATGCCATACTAATGGGTAATTGTTACGGCTTTACCTTATCATGTGCTACAAAAAAATTCCCCTCTTTCTCTTTCTTACTTTCCGTCTCTGTCCTACTCCAACCAAGTCTGTCGACCTGTTTCACAAACCCCCAAAACTCAACATGAAATATCTCCCCCCTCCCAAAAAAAAACACGAATAAATCTAGAACCCCATCCGTCTGTCTGTAATGGACAGGTTGACTGATGATGCACTGAGGTTTTATACTGAGTTGATATTGGAAATGCTGTCTATCATAGACAGGTTGACTGTAGAAATATCTTGCAGATTTCCGCAAGTTCACAATCTTGCAAGTAAATACGCTTTTCTTACACCGTCAAATCTGCTTGATGATAATTATGATTGTCAGCTTGGTGAAGTTGACGAAGACATAGAAAAAGATAAATTCTTTGCCGAAAGGAAGAGATTACAGTATTTTGTGAAAGCTTCAGGAAAAGACAAAATCAATGGACCTCTTGAACTTTTGAACTTTATACAGAGATTCCTTACGATCTTGATGCGCATTTTCCTTACCCGAGCCATAGCAGTGTCAGAAATTTCGTGAAAATAGTGAATAATTCCACCCCATCTTTCCAAGCTTATAACTCCTCGAAAAATGTACTTCAAGCCCTAATTTTTTTTTCAATTAAAGGAGCAAGGACCAAGGTTTTATTAAAAAAAAAAACAAAAAAACAATGTGTTTTTTTTTTTAAAAAGAAAGGTTTTAAACTTCGGACTTTACAGGTAAATTTCTAAAAAACGGATTTTTTTTTTGTTTTAAATTTGAATATATTATTTATTGACCTTTTCTCTTCAATTTGTGATATATAAAACTATTCAACATAAATTAATTATTTACTTTTTAAGAGAAACTTGAAAATGTGTGACACTTACACAAATGGGGGGGGGCGTGAATTTAAAAAAAACGTTTGTCTAAAATATTATATTCGGTTTATTGGAAAGAACATAAAATTTCACATTGACCCTGAAAATATCGTAAAAATAGAATCAATAGAAAAATTTTGATAGATTTTTAAAGTTTAAAAATTGAAAAATATTGAGTTCGGAAAATTCATTACTGTTTTTTTTTTTTTTAAATATTTCTATTACTTTTAAAACAACTGTAATAGTTTATTTTGGAAGTATAATCCATAAAGAAAATAAATAACCCACTTTTAACTGAGAAATTACGAGATTTTAATATCTTATTCGCAGTTTCGTGTTAGGGGTGTCAAAAATTCCTACAAAAATTCTCCATTAGCGTTGCCAGCTCTGAGCGCTCTTTCTTGAAACTGAAGCTCATAAAAAACTACCTTTGATCAAAAATGAGCCAGACAAGGCTTACAGACTTGACAATCCTATCCAAAGCAAAGGAACTTGTCGATAGAATGAATTTTGATAATTTTTGATATCTTTGCCGAAAAAAAAAGCGAAAAGTATATTTATAAATTTTCAACCGACTTGATGCCTTGCAATATTTCTCTTACAAAAAATAAATTTATAGCCTCATTTTCAAGTAATAAATACATTTATTGAAAACAAATTAAAACTATTTTTAAAAGGATTGAAACATTATTAACAACAACAATTTTCTTAAATTTCGCGCTTAAACCGAGCGATTACACACACGGATTTCAAAAAGCACGGATACAAAACTTTTTTTCTACGGGAAGCTCGACCTCTTTATAATAACATTACGAAGAAAAAGAAAAGAAAACTACATCGGACTATACTCTCCCTGATACAACCATGTGTTTTATGAAAATTCAGAAATAACAACAATAAAAATGTAAATAAAAATGAAGCATTTCTTAACCTTTTCATGTGTTCAAATGTTCGTATTTACATTTATAAATTCAAATTTCGAAATGTTCTTACTTCAATTTATTATAATATTTGTTTGTGTAGCCAATTAATTTTTTTTATAATTTGAATTATACTTTTTTGTTTTGAAAAATATTTGGTTTCTTTTGTTTCATGTTAACGTTTAAATAATTCCCTTCAGAATAATGTTTACATAAAATAAAAGGAAATACACATCAAAAGCGCTTGAAACCAAATCACAATATTAATATTAGGAAATAAACAAATATTTTACTTGTTTAAAAATCATAACAGATATATTTCGGAGATATACTCCATTCTCAGTGTCTTGTTTTCTCCGAAAATATGTTTGTTATAAATTTTAAACAAGTAACATATTTGATTATTTTCCTAATATTACGTTTTGGTTTGGTTTTCAATCGCACTTGATGCGTATTTTATTTTATTCAAATTAAATCAACGTTTCTATATGGAACTCACACCCTTGGCGTTATTCTCGCGTTACCTACATACTGAACGAACGGTGGGGGAGGGGGGCAAAACAGATAATAATATTTTAGCGGGGGGGGTCAAACATGTAAATATATGGTAGCAGGGGGGGGGGCAAAGCAGATTATTATATGCCAGCGGGGAGGACAGAAAATTATATGCCAGGAGGGGCAAATTTTACGACAGCACTGGGCGGCAAAAACTTATGCTACGCTACTGTGCAGTGTGCAATAGATTTTAATCATACTCGAAAAAAAAAAAAAAAAGAAAAACAACCAATACAAAGTATTATTAAGCGTTTCTTGGTGCGTCTCAATAAGGGAAACAATTACATTTGTAAAAGTGCATGCCAGCCAGAATAATGTAATTTGTCGCAAGAGAATAATGTACTCTGTCACAATAGAATAATGTAGTCTGTCGCAAGAGAATAATGTAGTCTGTCGCAATAGAATAATGTAGTCTGTCACAATAGAATAATGTAGTCTGTTGTAACAGAGTAATGTACTCTGTCACAACATAATAATGTTGTCTGTGGCAACAAAAATGTAGTGTGTAACAACAGAATACTATATTCTGTCACAACAGAATAATGTAGTCTGTCGCAAGAGAAAAATGTATTCTGTCAAAACAGAATAATGTAGTACGTCACAAGACCACGTCAAAAAATTTATGTAGTCTGTAAATAAAGAAAGAAATAATATACGTTGTCGCAGCAGAAATATGAATTCTGTCACAACAGAATAATGTATTTTTTCACAACAGAAAAACGTTGTTTGTCACAACGGAATATTGTAGTCTGCCAAAAAAAAATAACAATGTAGTCTGTCACATCAGAATAAGGTAGCCTGTCACAACGGAATAATGTAGTCTGTCAAAAAAAAAATAATGTAGCCGATCACAACAGAAAAATGTAGTCTGTAATAACAGAATAATTGGGTCTGTCGCAAGCAAATAATGTATTCTGTCTCAAAAGAATAATTTAGTCTGTCACAACAGAAGAATGTAGACTTTCAAAACAAAATCAAGTAGTTTCTCACAACGGAATAATGCAGTCTGTCACAACAGAATAATGCAGTTTGTCACAACGGAATATTTTAGTCTGTCACAACAGGAAAATGTGTTCTTTCATTAAAATAATGTAGTCTGTCACATAAGAATAATTTAGTCTGTCATAAGAGTAATAAGAATAATGCAGTCTGTCACAAAAGTATAATGTAGTCTGTCACAAGAGAAAAATGTAGTCTGTAAAAACGAAATAATGTAGTCAGTTAAAATAGAATAATGTAGTCCGTCACAACAGAACAATGTAGTCTGTCACACGGAATAATGTACATTGCCACAGCAGAATAATGTAGTCTGTAGAATAATGTAGTCTGTCGCAACAGGAAAATGTAGTCTGTCACAATAGAACAATGTAGTCTGTGAGAAAAGAATGATATAGTTTGGCAAAACAAAATAATATATTCTGTCACAACAGAATAGTGGAGTCTGTTACAGAAGACTAATGTAGTCTGCCACAACGAATAATGTAGTCTGTCAAAACAGCATAATGTAGTCTGTCGGAGACGAATACATTATTCTGTCGCAACAGAATAATGTAGTCTTTACAACGGAATAATTTAGTCTGTTACAACAGAAGAATGTATCCGGTCACAACAGAGTACTATAGTCTGTCACAACAGAATAATAGAGTTGTCGCAAGACAATAATGCATTCTGTCAAAGCAGAAAAATATTGTTCGCCACAAGAAGGGTCTGTAGTCAAAAAATTAATGTAGTCTGTCAAATATGAAATAATAAAAGCTGTCGCAGCAGCATAAGGTAGTTTGTCACAACAGAATAATATAGTTTGTTGCAACAAAATAATGTAGTCTGTCACAACGGAATAATGTAGACAGTCACAACAGAATAATGTAATATCTTACAACAAAATAATGTAGACTGTCACAACAGAATAATGTAGTCTGTCACAACAAAATAATGTAGACTGTGACAACAGAATTTATGTAGTCTGTCACAACAGAAGAATGTAATCTGTCACAACAGAAAAATGTCGTTTGTCACAACGTATATTGTATTCTGTCATGAAACAATGATGTAGTCTAT
This sequence comes from Euprymna scolopes, assembly GCF_053919585.1. Lineage (NCBI taxonomy): Eukaryota > Metazoa > Mollusca > Cephalopoda > Sepiida > Sepiolidae > Euprymna > Euprymna scolopes. The sequence continues at coordinate 155,881,421 of NC_136527.1, read as the reverse complement.
CACATCAGAATAATGTAGCCTGTCACAACGGAATAATGTAGTCTGTCAGAACAGGATAATGTCCTCAGTCAAAAGAAAAAAAATAGTATGTAATATCGGTATAATGTAGTCTGTAACAACAGAATAATGTGGTCTGTCGCAAGCGAATAATATATTCTCTCGCAACAGAATAATTAAGTCTGTTATAATAGACTAATGTAATCGGTCACAACAGAAGAATTTAGTCTGTCACGACAAAAAATATAGTCCATCACAACGGAATAATGTAGTCTATCACAACAGAATAATGCAGTTTGACACAACGGAATATTATAGTCTGTCACGACAGAATGATGTATTCTGTCACAAAAGAAAAACATAATCTGTCAAAAAAGAATAATATTGTCTGTCACAAGAGAATATTGAAGTCTATCACAAGAGAACAATGTAGTCTTTAATAACGAAAAAATGTAGTCTATTAAAAAGATTAATGTAGTCTGTCACAACAGAATACTGGAGTCTGTCACAAGGGCAATGTAGTCTGCCCCAACGGAAATATAGTCTGTCACAACAGAATAATGCAGTCTTTCAAAACACAATAATGTAGTCCGACGAAACAGAATAATGTAATCTGTCACAACAAAAATGAAGTCTGTCACAATAGCAAAATATAGTCTGTCACAAAAGAATATTTTAGTCCATCACAACATAATAATGTAGGCTATTAAAACATGATAATGTAGTCAGCCGCAACAGAATAATGCAGTCGGTCACAACGGAAAAAATGTAGTCTGTCACAATAGAACAATGTTGTTTGTCATAACAGAATAATGTAGTGTATCACAACGGAATAATTAAGTATGTCACAACAGAATTACGTAGTCTAGCACAACAGAATAATGTAGTCAGTCACAACAGGATAATGTAGCTCATCAAAACAGAATAATGCAGTCTATCACAAGAAAATAATGTAGTCTGTCACAACAGAATAATGTAATGTATTGTGACAGACTACATTATTCTGATGTGATAGACGGTTTCAACAGAATAATGTAGTCTGTCAAAAGAGAATAATATAGTCTGTCACAACCGAATAATTTAATTTGTCAAAACAGAATATTTTAATCCGTCGCAACAGAATTATGAAGTCTGTCACAACGGAAAAATGTAGTCTGTCACAATAGAAAAATGTAGCCAGTCACAACGAAATATTCTAGTCCGTCTCCACGGAATAATTCTGTCTGTAAAACAGAATAATGTAGTCCGTCGCAACAGAATAATGTATTCGGTCACAATAGAATAATGTAGTCCGTCACAGCAGAAGAATGTAGTCTGTCACAACAAAATAATGTTGTCTATTACAACGGCATAAGGCAGTCTGTAAAAATAGATTAATGCAGTTTGTCACAACAGAATATTGTATTCTATAACAACAGAATAATGTTTTATGTCATAAAAAACAATGTATTCTGTCACACCATGATAATATAGTATGTCACAAGAGAATAATGTAGTCAGTCACAATAGAACTATGTATTCTTTAATAATGAAATAATGTAGTCTGTCACAACAGAATAATTTAGTCCGTCACAACGCAAAAATATTGTATGCCACAACAATATAGTCTGTCAAAACAGAACAATGTAGTCCGTCGCAACAGAATAAAGTAGTATGTCACAACGGAATAATTTAGTCTGTCAGAACAGAACAAAGTTGTCTCTTACAACAAAATAATCTTGTCTGTACAAACGAAATAATTTAGTCTGTAACAACATTATGTAGTCTGTCACAACAGAATAATATAGTATGAGGCAAAAGAATAATGTAGTCTATCGCAAGAGAATATTGTATTCTGTCACAAGAGATTATTGTATTGTGTCACAAGAGAATAATGTGGTCTCTAGCACAGAATAATGTAGTTGTCACAACAGAATAAGGTAGTGATACAACGAATAAGGTTGTCTATCAGAACGGAATAGCGTAATTTGTCCAAACAGAATAATGTAGTCTGTCACGACGGAATAATTTATTCTGTCACAAGAGAAAAATGCAGGCTGTAACAACAGAAAAATTATGTCTGTCACAACGAAATAATGTTGTCTGTCACAACAGAATAATGTAGTCTCTCACGATAAAATAATGTTGACTGTCACAACAGAATAATATAGTCGGTGTCCAGAGAATAATGTATTCTCTCACAGCAGAATAATAGAGTATGTCACAATAGAATAATGTAGTCCGTCACAGCAGAAGAATGTAGTCTGTCACAAAAAAGTAATGTTGTCTGTCACAACGAAATAATGTAGTCTGTAAAAACAGAATAATGCAGTTTGTCACAACGGAATATTGTAGTCTGTCACTAAAGAATAATGTTTTCTGTCATAAAAACCATGTATTCTGTCACATCATGATAATGTAGTCTGTCACAAGAGAATAATGTTTTCTGTCACAAAGAATGATGTAGTATGTAACAAGAGAATGATGTAATCTTTCACAATAGAACTATGTAGTCTGTAAAAACGAAATAATGTAGTCTGCCACAACAGAAGAATGTAGTCTGTCACAACGCAAAAATGTTATATGTCACAACAATATAGTTTGTCAAAACAGAACAATGTAGTCTGTTCTAACAGGATAATGCTGTTCGTCACAACGGAATAATTTAGTATGTCACAATAGAACAATGTTGTCTCTTACAACAAAATAATCTAGTCTGTACCAATGGAATAATTTAGTCGGTAACAACAACATTATGTAGTCTGTCACAACAGAATAATATAATCTGACGCAAAAGAATAATGTACTCTATCGCAAGAGAATATTGTATTCTGCCACAAGAGATTAATGTATTGTGTCACAAGAGAATAATGTAGTCTGTAGCACAGAATAATGTAGTTTGTTACAACAGAATAATGTAGTGTTACAACGAATAAGGTTCTCTGCCAGGACGGAATAGCGTAGTCTGTCCAAACAGAATGATGTAGTCTGTCAAAACAGAAATATGTAGGCTGTAACAACACAAAAGAATGATGTAGACTGGCAGAACAGAAAAATGTAGTGTGTCACAACAGAAAAATTGAGTCTGTCGCAAGAAAGGAATATATTCCGTAACAATAGAAACATGTAGTCTCTCACATGAGAAATATGTAGCCTGTCACAACAGAATATTGTAGACTGTCAGAACAGAATAATGTAGTATGTTACAACGAAATATGTAACCTATCACAACTGAATAATGTAGTCCGTCAAAACACAATAATGTAGTTGTTCGAAACAGAATAATGTAGTCTATAATTACAGAAAAATGTAGTCTGTCACAACAAAAAATTGTAGTCTGTCAAAATGAACAAGGTAGTCCGTCACAACGGAATAATGTAGTCTGTCACAACAGCATAACGTAGTCTTTCACAACGGTCTTAAGTACTCTGTTTCAACGGAATAATGTAGCCTGTCAAAGTGAATAATGTAGTCTCCCGCAAGAGAAAAAATTCTTCTGCCACAATAGAATAATGTAGTCTGTCACAACAGAATAATGTCTATCAGCGCAGAATGGTGTAGTCTGTCACAGCACAATAATGTCTATCACCGCAGAATAATGTAGTCTCCCGCAAGAGAAAAATTTCTTCTGCCACAATAGAATAATGTAGTCTGTCACAACAGAATAATGTCTATCACCGCAGAATGATGTAGTCTGTCACAACACAATAATGTCTATCACCGCAGAATAATGTAGTATGTAACAACAGAATAATGTCTATCACTGCAGAATAATGTAGTCTGTCACAACAGTATAATGTCTATCACTTCAGAATAATGTAGTCTGTCACAACAGAATAATGTCTATCACCGCTGAATAATGTAGTCTGTCACAACAGAATAATGTTTATCACTGCAGAATGATGTAGTCTGTCACAACATAATAATGTCTATCACTGCATAATAATGTAGTCTGTCACAACAGAATAATGTCTATCACCGCAGAATAATGTAGTCTGTCACAACAGAATAATGTCTATCACCGCAGAATAATGTAGTCTGTCACAACAGAATAATGTCTATCACTGCAGAATAATGTAGTCTGTCACAACAGAATAATGTCTATCACCGCAGAATAATGTAGTCTGTCACAACAGAATAATGTCTATCACTGCATAATGATGTAGTCTGTCACAACAGAATAATGTCTATCACTGCATAATAATGTAGTCTGTCACAACAGAATAATGTCTATCACCGCAGAATAATGTAGTCTGTCACAACAGAATAATGTCTATCACTGCAGAATAATGTAGTCTGTCACAACAGAATAATGTCTATCACTGCATAATAATGTAGTCTGTAACAACAGAATAATGTCTATCACCGCAGAATAATGTAGTCTGTCACAACAGAATAATGTCTATCACCGCAGAATAATGTAGTCTGTCACAACAGTATAATGTCTATCACCGCAGAATAATTTAGTCTGTCACAACAGAATAATGTCTATCACTGCCTAATAATGTAGTCTGTCACAACAGAATAATGTCTATCACCGCAGAATAATGTAGTCAGTAACAACAGAATAATGTCTATCACCGCAGAATAATGTAGTCTGTCACAACAGAATAATGTCTATCACCGCAGAATAATGTAGTCTGTCACAACAGAATAATGTCTATCACCGTAGAATAATGTAGTCTGTCACAACAGAATAATGTCTATCACTGCAGAATAATGTAGTCTGTCACAACAGAATAATGTCTATCACCGCAGAATAATGTAGTCAGTAACAACAGAATAATGTCTATCACCGTAGAATAATGTAGTCTGTCACAACAGCATAATCTAGTCTGTGACCGATCTGAAATTGGGTTTGACCTTTACTCCTGATCTGAAATGGAACACGTACATCAAAGCTGTTGACAGGGGCGCTAGGAAAATGATGGGATCCTTCTACCGCTCCAGAAAATATCTCACTACTGATGTAATTCTCTATCTTGATCAAAGCCAAGTACGTCCAAGGATGGAGTACTGCTGCCACATCTGGGTAGGAGCTGCTAAAAACAGCCTATTCTGCCTTGACAGAGTACAAAATAGACTTCGTGGTTTAGTGGGAGATGCCCTTTTCTCTTCCCTGCAACCTCTCTCCCACAGAAGAGACGTTGCAAGCATGTCTTTGTTTTATCGCTATTTCCATAGCAGGTGCTCGTTTGAGCTCCAATCCCTCGCCTCCACCCTCGCCAATCTTTCACGGGAAACAGCCATCTGGTTGAAACTACTGTCAATAATTTTTCCCACTCTTTATCTGTGCCTAAATCCAAACGTAGATTCCATGAGCAAAGCTTCTTTCTTAGAACTGCACGCCAGTGGAACTCTCTGCCGCTTGCCTGTTTCCCACCTGACTACAACTTGGACGTCTTCAAGTCCAACAAAAACAAACTCCTGACAAACCGACCCCTAAAGAAAGACACTCTATCAAAACCCCCAATACTAAGGATTACTACAATACTATCTCATTTATTACTGTACACGCAATAACCCTTATCCCTGAGAGGCATTCGGGCCTTGATAAGTGGTGACCTCCATGTAAGAAAAGGCTTTATACTAGTAGTTATTATGATAATAATAAAAATAAGTAATAGATGCTATTATGATAATGATAAAAATAAGTAATAGCGAATATTATGACAATAATGAAAAGGTTATAGTAAAAATAAGTTAATGATAAAAGTAAGTACTAGTGGTCATTTCCAAAAATGAGGAAAAATAAGTAATATAAGTTATTATGATAATGCTAAAAATAAGTAATAGTGGTTATGTAATAGTGATTATCGTGGTAATTATCAAAAAGTAATAGGGATTATTTTGATAATGATCAAAAAAGTAATTTCAGATTTTATGATAAGTAATGGTGGGTTTTCTGATAATGATAAGAATAAGTAATAGTGGTTATGATAATGATAAAAATAAGAATAGTAGTAATTATGATAATGATAAAAATAAAAAATAATGGTTATTATAAAAAAACATAAAAATAAAAAAATAGTTGTATTTTATAATAATAAAAATCAGTAATAGTGGTTATTATGATAATGATAAAAAATAATTAATAATTGTTATTATGATAATTATAAAGATAAGTAATAGTTGTTATTATGATATTGATAAAAATAAGTAATATAATAATAAATATAAGCAATAATCATAAAAATCACTAATAGTCGTTTTTATGATAATCATAAAAAAGTAATAGTAGTTATTATGATAATGCTAAAAATAAGTAATTGTAGTTATTATGATAATGGTAAAAATAAGTAATAGTTTTATTATGAAAACGATAAAAATACGAGTGGTTATTATGATAATAATAATAATAATAATAATAATAATAATAATAATAATAATAATAATAGTGATTATGATAGTGATAATAATAAGTAATAGTGGTTATTTTTATTTTATTTTTATTTCATTTTCACCACAAACAAGCCACATTGCAACTTTGGTATAGGAGGCAACTATCAGGGCAGCAACTACTGGGGCGCTATGTTGGGATTTGGGCAGCAAGATGTCGGTTCACGTTACAAGTGAACTTCTGCATGTCAGTACAGATGGGGAAGCAGGGAGGGACCTGGGATAGAATTCCAGAGTCTAGCGGTTCTGGAGAAGAAACTACTGGAGCAGAAAGATCTTTTATATCTAGGGGTCTCTACTGTGTGGGGCTGGGATTTAGCTGCCTGTCGGGTTTGTCGAGGGTGTCTATGTCCTGAGGCCACAAGTGTCTGCAGTTTGTCAGAGCATTCACCATAAAAAATACTAGTAGAACAGGCAGAGAGATGCAACATTTCGTCGATGGGACAGAGTCTGAAGCTTAGATGCCAGTTTAAGGCCTATCAGATTGGCAACTCTCTTGTCTAGGAGCGAGAGACTAGCAGTAGATGCACCAGTCCTAATGTGGCAGCAATACTCCATACATGGGCGAATGGTGGCCTCATAGAGGTACAGGATACTTTCAGATGTCAGTAGTTTTCTCGCACGGTAGAGAGAGCCTACCTTATTCGCAGCGGCCCTGGCAATGTTTTCAATGTATTTTTTCCAACTCATGTTTCCTGTGAGCGTTAGGCCAAGCAGTTTGAAAGATGTACTCTCAGATAGGGAGTAACTGGCCATTGCTATTGGTGGCAGACAAGGATTCTTGTAATTATTGAAGTAAATCAGTTTAGTCTTGGCAGCATTGAATGTGACCATCCATTTTTGCCCCCATTCTACTGCAGATTGGAGGTCATCCTCTACTGTTTTTGCCATTTCTTTAGTTATGTGTTCATTTGTTGTCCTGTCATGCCTGTTATAGAGTGTGGTGTCATCAGCATATATACCCATCTCAGAGGCAGTTTTGTCGGGTAGGTCATTAATAAATATTAGGAACAATAGAGGTCCAAGGATAGACCCCTGAGGCACTCCAGCATTTATATCACACTGTTTAGATGTACGATTTTTCTCTTATCTTAGAAGGATTTAATTATGTTTAGTATTCTACCAGTGATACCGCATGATCTAACTTTCCTGAGGAGACCCTCATGCCATACCCTGTCAAAAGCCTTAGATATATCTAGAGCTACCGCTCTGCCCTTCCCCGCTTTGTCCAGTGAATGGTATATACGTTTAGAGAGTACAGTGAGGACGTCTGCTGTGGAACTGGCTTCTCTAAATCCATATTGTTTGCCAGTCAGAAGTTTAGCATCTGTAAGGTGACGGACTAGAGCATGGTTAATTATGGTTTCAAATATTTTGGCGAAAAGTGGAAGGAGACTAATGGGGCGATAATTTGATGGGTCAGTTCTTTCGCCAGAATTCTTGAATACTGGTACCACAAAAGTAGTTTTCCAACAGCCCGGAAAGCATGATTCATTAAGGCATTTGTTGTAGAGTTTGGAGAGAACTTTAACTACTTCGGCTGAGCACTTTTTTAATAGCACAGCTGGGAGGAGATGGAGTCCACATACTTTTGAAGTGCCAACGTTTTTTATGATAGCATACACATGATCAGGAGTGGTTTTTAGATCATCTAGCGTGGCATCTGTCCGCAAAGGAAAGTTAGGCAGGGGGTGGTTGGAAGGGTCCGGTGTAAAGTTTGAGGTAAACCGGCTGGCAAGCATATTAGTCTTTTCGGTTGCTGAACAAACAACCTCGTAATTGTTGGTTAGTGGGGGAATTGTTGATTGCCTATTATTGACTACACTGTTGTAGATTTTCTAGAAGTAATGATTTCCTAATCTTTGTGCTTCGATGCGTTTTTTTAGTGGTTTCAGTAAATTCTCTCTTAGCTGTCGCTATTTCTTTCTTAACGTTACTTCTAGCTTCTATATACTTCTGTTTGAACTGGACTTATGTCAGTTAAATCTGCGGTATGCATGCTGCCTTTGAGCAATGGCAGTTGCGCAAGTAGAAGTAAACCATTTGGGAGAGTGAGGCTTGCTATAGAATTTTCGCATGGGAACATGTTCTCCAATTGCTATTTTGAACCATTCAGTGTCTCATTTGCGCACTGTTCAGCAGGAAGAGAAAAATATTTCCCCATGGGGCATCTCAGATTAGATCTCTGATGGCTTCCCCGTCAGGCTTTTTATAATATCTCGTTGTTTTGAGCACTGGTTCTTCAGTTTTGCGTCTAGTGTTTAGGGCGATTTCGACCATTATCACTGCATGATCAGCGTTCCCGAGTGGGCTGTCAGCATTTGTTATACAATCCTCGGGAACTGTGGTCAGAAACAGATCTAGAAGTGATGCGAGTTGTTCTTGCTGGTCAGGGAAACAGGTTGGAAACGTTACAATTTGTGATAGGGAGTGAGATATAGTGAAGCTATGTGTTGTGATGCACGCTGCATCTGTAGGAGTAGAGAATCCAAGCCAGTTTTTGTGGTGAACATTAAAGTCACCAAATACATATGCTTGTGCACTAGTTTCGAGGGAGAGGGCTGTGTCTATGCTGTCAGAGACGTTGTTTATTATGGTGCAGTCCTGAGTTGAGGGAGAGCGGTAGAGAAAATTAAAGTAGCTAATGTTAGTTGTTACTATGATAATGATAAAAACGAACTTGAAAACATTTAGATTCCGATCTTTGTATATCATCGTAGAAATTATCAAGTTTTACTTAAGCCTTCTATTTAAAATATGAAGTTCTTCTAATAAGTTTCCAGACTGTTTGTACGAGCATTTAAAATTGTCCTAGACGCTCTAAGATTCATTTTAACCTTATGAGATATGACAAATTTTTATGATTGCAGGTTTATTATTGTAACAGCTGGTGAATTTCAACAATGTAATCTGGACGCTACGACACTTAAGGAAGGCAATATGAAACAACCTTCTGTTTAACCTTGAGAAAATATCACAGAAACATATGGAATGCTTCAGACTGCTTATAAACGATCTTGCATAAGAGAAACAAGAAACGCAGAGAGTCTGTGATGAATGCTGAGAGGTGTAGGAGGTGTACGGCAGTCAAAACACCAGAGTTGATTGGCCAAATAAATAATGTAAGGGATAAGGACAGTCATGTATCTATAGAGACAATGTGCACAGTTTTATGTCAGTATAGGGGACAGTACACAGAGTTATTCGCGTAGAACTGAATATGCGGAAGAATTGCGATAAGTTTGATCGAAGGCTGCGGTTCACAACTCCATCCATATCCTAAACTATTGGACAAGATTGGCATAAATATAGTTCTTCATCTTTTCTGCATGTGGCTTTTGGTGATTTCCTAAGCTCAAGGAAAACATTACAGACTGCAGTTATGATACAATATGGTTTTTGTTCTGCCAGATCTATAGCAGATGTGCTAACTGTTATATTTCATATGATTATCAAATATCACGACGGAGGCTTCCTTTCTAGGGCAGTTGCTCGACATATTATAGGCCTTTGATAGGGTATAACAAAAAGGTCTACTCCACCTGTGTAAGAGCCAAGTACTCCAAGGATGGAGTACTGTTATCACATGTAGACAGAAGCTGCTATAAGAACACTATTCTACCTTAATAGAGATCAGAATATACTTCATAGTGAGGGGTGTCCCTTTCTATTACCTGCAACCTCTCTCTCACAGAACAAACGCTGCGAGCCAGTCTGGCATCAAATTAAATAAATGTCACTTTGCTTGTAGAGGCTGACAAACTTGTGGGTCTTACCTTTTATCCTGATCTGAAATAGAACACGTATATCAAATCCGTGGCAAAGTCGTTGAAAAATTGCTCGGATCATTCTATCGTCCCAGTAGATATGCCATTGCTGATAAAGAATGGAGTATAGTTGCCACATTTGGGTAGGAGCTGCTAGAAGCAAATTATCCTGTCTAGACTTCGTAGCCTAGTTGAGGTGCTCTTTTTTTACTGCAATCTTTTTCTCACAGAAGAGACGTTTCTGCTTTATCGTTATTTATATGGCAAGTGCTCATCTGAGACCCAATCTGTGGTCACCTCTCGCCAAACTTTCAAGATGAAACTGCCTAAATCTATACGTGGATTCCATGAACATAGTTAATTCCTTAGAACTGCATGTCAATGGAACTCTCCTCCGTTTCTTTCCAGACAACTACGAATATCGTTGTCTTAAATAGAGTACACAGTTGGCAAGAGTTGACCGGCGCATCCTATCCAGCCTTGACAAAGTTCAAAACCGGCTTCGCTGCAACTGCTTTGCCACAGAAGAGAGGTTGTGAGCCTATATCTGCTCTATCATTATTTCCATGGCAAGTGCTCAACTGAGCTTTAATCAATTGTTCCCCCTTGCCAGACTTTCAGGAAAACATTCGATTAGCTACAGCTACTATACACGATTAGCCACACACTCTACCTGTGCATAAATCTAAACACAGATTATATGAACAAAGCTACTTTCTCAGAACTGCCCTCCTGTCGAACATTGTTCCGCTGGCATGCTTCCCAGTTAAATACAACATT
>NC_136527.1:155850499-155865499 GCF_053919585.1 Euprymna scolopes | reverse complement strand
TTTATTTGCTCCCCCACCGAGCAAATTAGGCACAATGCCGATTTTTAATGTGAGGAGTGAAGTGGAAATGGGAACCAACTCCCCGGGGAGTAGGGAAGCTGGATAGTGACAATTGGTATGAAGGGTTTCCCCTACATTGACCAAGGTCTTATATATGGGGGTTACCCCACATGTGGTCTTTGCTTTTAGTATCTGCCGGAACAGATTGTATTTATTTGCTTCCCCACTGAGCAAATTAGGCATAAGGCCGTTCTTTAATGTGGAGAGAGAGGGAGGGGGGAAAGCGAACCAGCTCCCGATGGGTGGGAAATGTGAGCTGGATAGCGACAATTGGTATGAAGGGTTGTCCCTACATTGACATAGGTCTGATATGTATGGTAACCCCCCACATATGGTCTTTACTTGCAGTATCTGTCGGAACAGATACTACAGTTTGATCTCAAAGAACAACAGTTTATGTGGTTGTTGGCCCCGGGCCTGGCATTATCTACTGCTACGCCCTCATTTGAGATCCAAGACACTTAGGCATGGAGCCGGTAAGGAGAAGTAGGGGTCGAAGGTCATTTTACACTAAGAGCTAGGTCTTTGAGAATACATTTTGTTTCCTACACTAAGAAACTATCGCCATAATACCTCATTCTTACCATGGAGTTTATCTACTAAACTCTCCCCAGCGTATGAGTCGGCTTTATATACACTCTTAAAAATGAATATTTACATGTTACCAAAACAAAAAACTTATGTACAAACAAAAGTGAGGGATGAGATGATGGGGAGGGGGCAAGCTAAGATGTGTATGTTGCCAGGATATTACACTCCACGAGCATGGCCATCATCGTGAGCCCTTTTTGTTTTTGATCTAGCGTCACCAGCGAAATTATCCTGGTTCTCAGATTTTCCGATGTTCCTGGAACTAATATAATTAAATTTCCCTCGGTCAAGGGCTTGTATTTTTTCTGGAAAAGCCGACGGTAGTCTTCCGGGGATTTCTTTCCCTTTGGGCCTAGCTACTGTTCTTTTCCGGGTTTTTCTCTTCTGCCGCCGCGACTGGTTTAGCCTGCTTCAGCTTGGGCCATTCTGCCTTCTTCTGCTCTGTACTTCCAGTTTGGCCTTCCTGCCTCTGCAAAGTTTTGGGATCTCCACTTCTTCAGTAGCTGCTTAATTTTCTGTAGGCTGCTACCTGCTGATCTCACCACCTCGGACTATCCCTTCTCTCTGGAAGTATCGGTACCTTCCATGGACCTCCTGGCGTGTCTGTGACATACTTGGTCGACGCATTTCTGGTCTTCTCTTTTGTGTAGGCTATCACCGTGTCCTGTGTTAGCCCTGCAAAAGCCCAGGGGTTGAGAAAATCCTCGAATGGATCTGCTTCTATTGCCATGGACAGCTGACATGTGTTATCACTGGATGTTGACGGCCGTGGGGTGTGGCAATCTTCCTTTTGAACTTTGATCCTGGACCCACTGGCTGTAGGTGCTGGTGAGTCATAAACCCTCAATAAAGGGGTATACATGTGGTGAGGGTGAATAATCAGAAGTTGTTGATGGGGCCTCCCGGATGTGGCATCCCCCATCTCGTATATGAATGCTGTGGGCGATGTGGTTGCCCTCAGAACTGGGGTACCACCGGAAGTGGTACCTCATAAAATGATTTCTGGGGTACCACCGGGTGTGGTACCCCCCGACAACGGCACTGGAGTGCCACCAGATGTGGCATTCCCGACAACGACACTGAAGCACCACCGGGTGTGGTCCCCCCAACAACGGCACTGAAGAACCAACGGGTGCGGTGCCCCTGGTCTTTGAAAAAAAAAAGATCAGATACTGCACTTTGAACTTTTCTATTTATTTAAATAGAAGAAAAAATTACAGATTTTACAAGATTTTTTTAGTTAAAATTATATAAAATATGCAAGTGATTCTTTTTCAATGTGGCATGAGGCCAAAAAGGGTGTGGAGGGAATCGGGGTACGGAGTCGTCCACTTGGTCTATTCACTATAACTAGTTGCAGTCACCACAATACCGCATTCACTCTAGGGATTGGATCTACTTAAAACCCCAGATGACATGAACAATATTTACAATGACTTTTTTTTTTACAATTACATTTTTTTAATAATATTTTATTTACAATGAAGGTGATACGTATGATATATGAAAGATGGAATGGTGATGCGTATGATATATGCGGGTGAAAACGTTAAGCGATTAATGTGTTAATGAGGACCCACCCTTACCTATTTAATTTTGAAATGCTTCCTGTTTCCGGTATCAGCTGAAAACAAGGGCGCACTTCCTAAGAGTGAATGGGCACAACTACGGACAAAATAAAGGGGGCATGGGGACGGGTTTGGACTAAAATAAATTGATCAGGATTGGGCTTCTTTGGAGGTATTCTAACGCCTAAAATAAAGATTGCGGACATGGAGCTCATTTATACCAACTAGCTAAGGGACTGATCCACTACGGGATAGGCTTCATGTGGACTGGAGCTTGCTTTTTCGGTCGGAGTGTGCCATACCTAAGCTGGGAACACGTACTCAAGACTGTTTTGCACGAACGCACATAAACTAGCGGTGTGAATCCACCTAAACTGTGAGCGAGATAACCTCCTTCTATCGCATCTGATTTTGATTTTAAGTTGATGTTTAAAATACAAAATCAGATCCCGATGAGAAGGCGGTTCCCCCCACGCCCTACTTCTATGCGTGAAACCTACACTACTAGTCTAGCTACGACCAAGGTCGCTAGGAACACCATTCATTCCTCCCTAGGCTACAAGAGATCTGCGTTATAGACGACGGATGCTAAATCCAGGATCGCCATCTGAACAGGGACGATGCGAGCCGTGACCTCGCCGACATACCCCTAGAATTTCCGGAGCTTAGAACAAGTAAAAAATGCATGTTCTACAGATTCCAAAATGTCTTCCTCGCATCGGCGACAAAAAGGACTAAATACCATACCAATTCTGAACAGTATGTCATTGAGGGGTAGAGCGTTTCTAACCAATCGCCAGGTCAGGGAAAATTCGGAATTATTAAGATATCCCCGGCCTGGCGCCTAATTCCATAGAGAGCGGACCTCCCCCTCCGACAGCTGCAGCCGCTCCCCAAGCGGGTCCGAAGCGGTCCCCACCACTAAACCCCGATACAATGTCCTTCTAGGCCGTGCAAGGTCAAGGGACCCTGGCATCGCTCTAAGCGCATTTCGGCATTCGTTGAGGAATTTTGATTGCCCTCTAGGTCTTCTTTGGCATTCAATTAAGTGATTGGGAATTAGGTTGGGAAATGCTTCACCAACCGCGGGACCCCAATCAGAATCCTCAATCAGAGTTCTACCCAGGAACGCCAACCTTTCGGCATTTTTATGACTTGCTAGGCCAAGCATCCCCAGGCCCCCATCTACAGGACGTTGAGTACAGACCTGGCACCGGACAAGCGGCCGTCGCTCATTCCACAAAAGTGAAAAGAGCGCACGCGTTAAGGGCGCCATACTGACTGCAGGCAGAGGAAGTACAGCCAGCCGGTAAAGGATCAACGGAAACACGTAAGTAGCACATGCCTCCTCTCTACCTTTAGGGGACAATCCCCTTTGAAGCCAAACCCTCGCAGACGCTTCGACCTTGGTCTGTACCTCCGACCAGTCCTTATCTAGACAGAGACTGGGTCCAAACCTAACACCAAGGATCTGGACCGGACCATCCGTCCAGACAAATGCGGCAGGCAAAACATTCGAGCCCCGCCAATCGGCCAACTTCAGGCCAACAGATTTGCTGAGATTGACTACGGCCCCTGTAACTTTTTCATAACGCTTGAGAGCCTTAATCACCGCAATAACACCAACGACGCTCGAAACAAATACGGTGACATCATCAGCAAACGCGGAAACCTTGGCTCGCGCACCGCCAGGGAGAGCAATACCGCGCAGGGCCGGTCCAGCCATCCTAGACCTCACGTTCTTAAGGAATTGTTTCAACGCGAGGACATATACCATGGGCTACAGCGGACACCCCTGTCGCACCGACCGAGAAACCGCGAACGGCGCCGACCGCACCCCGTTGACCTGCACAACTGCCGTCGGCCGAGCATACAAAATGGAGATCCATCTGCAGAAGCCGGACCCAAAGCCGGTGGTCTCTAGAACAGCCATCAGGAAACGATGATCAACCCTATCAAACGCCTTGGACTAAATTGATCAGCGCGACTTCAGTGTCGTCTTCTAGGTTTTCTAGTCCTGTACAAATCAAATGCAAATTGTTTTGAATGGATCTCCCCTTCATAGCGTAATTCTGATCCGGTTCGATCAAGTCAGTGATAACAACCTACAAACGATTCGTAAGAACTCGGGCCAGGATTTCAGTGATTGGCCTAAGATCATCCAACCCCCCAACATGGGTATCCTTCTTCAGAAGTGTGACCACGCCTTTGGTAACCTGACTCGGGACGGATCCCGTGTCAAACCAGTGGTTAAACACACCCGTCAGCATCGGGACAAACATGTGCGACAACCTCAAGTATAGCTCGTAGGGCAGTCCATTGAGTCCCGGTGATCTCTTATAGGCGACCTGCTTCATGGAAGCTACGACCTCACACTCAGTAATCCGACCATCACAACTAGCCGCTCGGGCCGCCTCCAGGCGGGGCGAGCCAGCCAAATAGTTGCCAAACTCCTGGACGCGGAGACTGAACAGCTGCGTGACACGATTTTAAAAGTGCACTCAAAACCGCTCGCAAATCTCCTGAGCCGACACTAAGGAGTCTCCTTCCGGGCTCTGAATCTTACGAATATACCTATCCGATTTGTACCCAAGCGAATAAACTCGTCTGATTTGTCAACATTCACTTCGTTGGGCATCTTTTTAATTCTAGCCCTAACTACCTGGCCCTAGTATCGCTCGCTAGCCAAACGACTCAGGTCCGCCTTAGCTATGCCTATCTCTAGGGAATCCCCCCTGCCACCGCCCTGGATAGTCTATCCTCTAGACGCTTCTCTGCCTTGGCCCTATCTAGGACGAGGCGTTGACCATATTTGACAGAGAAGTATCTAATGCTAGATTTGGCATTTACCCACCACCTACACCCGGTAACCTCCCCCACTAATCCCTTCTTGATGTGTTCAGTTAGCTTTTCCCGGAAGTCATCTATCTCCAGTAAGGAGGTATTTAACTTCCAGTACCCAGCTATATTGGGATTGCTATCTATCTATCTAAATCTAACCTGACCACAAGTAGTTTGTGGTCAGAGTGGCCTAACCAGTTGAACGTGGGACAAGATATGTATTCTACTTTGCCTCTTCTAACTAACAACCGATCCAAGTAAGTACTTGAAACGGAAGGCCTGCTAGAGAGCCACGTCCACATCTCTCCCCCTGGATATCCACCCGTCTACCAGGTCTCATCTAGCCATCAGGTCCGACAGACTGGTTTTACACCCATCCGTCCCTCTAGTCCTGCCCACCTTATCTACCCTGGGATCAAGGATAGCATTGCAATCAACCACTAAAACTAACCGTTCCGAACCTCCGAGAAACACGTCCAACCGCCGGAAAAAGGAAACCCACTCCCGTACGCCACGATCAGTCTACCATCAGTATCCGCGTGAACAACGCTAACCGTTCAGAAAGGGTGCGCCTAACTAACAAAGAAACCCCCCTACTTTGACTATCACCGTATGCTGAAAAGACATCATAATACCCCTCCAGCACTCGATGATCTTCAACGGAATTGTAGCGAGTCTTCCGTAACGTAGCCACATCTATGTTCATGAACATGAGATCTCTCAGAATCCTAGCGGCTTTGTTCTGGCATCTCATGCCCCTTACGTTCAAGCTAGCAAGGCTTAAGGACGTGGCCATTATACCTAAGCATCGACAACCACCGGCCTAAAGTCTTTTGTACCCAGGATGGCCCTCCCTTCGCACCAGATGCCAGCTGTTTGATGGAGTCGTGCTCCTCTTCCACCAACTTTATATTTGTTATCGCCCCTTTGCTTCTTCTATCATATTCCACATGGCCTTTGTGTGTCCAGTTCTTGTTTGACGAACAAAGGTCATGACTAAGGGGGTGTCTGGGAAGTTTTTAGGATTTGTTACCTTCTTACCTTCCAATTCTTTTAGCGGCTTTAGTAGACACCTATGCCGCTGCGTGATGTAAGTATCAGCGTGAAGGGGGTCTACATCGCAAATCCAGGAAGGAAGGGTTGCTTTTTAGTTTTCTCTCTCCTAACTGGAGACGTTGAGGCAGCTCTTCTGCTGTTGTCTTGAGTCACCAGCTTTTTCCGGGACAATGATCAGCACCGGGAGTGGGGTATCAAATAGGAGTGGGGATTTTGGTTCAGCCGAAGGGTTGGGGTTTTGGGTGGCTGAACCGTAGAGACAGTATTTTTTGCCTTCTTGTTATCTTTTTTAGCGTCTTTGTTGAGGCCTTGGCACAGATGCCTGTCCTTTGATTTGGACTGTTGCTCTTCTTGCTTCCCTTCAGAGTCGGATAGTTTCGTTTTTGGTCGCTGGAAACTTCCTTTGTTGACATGTTGGTGGAAGGATTCGTGGACGACCCTGCGGGAACTGGCCGACCTTGTTTCTCAGGGGGCTTCTCTCTTGTGGAGGGGGTCTTTGTGGTTCTCCCATTCTTCTTAACCAATTTGGTCCAGCCGTCCGATGTTGTTGGTGTTGCAGTTGATGTTATGCCCCCTCCGGCTGGTTTATCAGGGGCTGATGGTGCCACACCCTTCTGTTTTTCTGCAGTTGTTGTTTGATGGACCTTTTAGGGCAATCCCTCGCCATATGGCCTATCAGTTGCCAATGCCAACAGTGCGGCCTTCGCCCCTCGACGATGACGCTCATCGTCCAAACGTCGCTTCTGAGCA
This sequence comes from Euprymna scolopes, assembly GCF_053919585.1. Classification (NCBI taxonomy): domain Eukaryota; kingdom Metazoa; phylum Mollusca; class Cephalopoda; order Sepiida; family Sepiolidae; genus Euprymna; species Euprymna scolopes. The sequence continues at coordinate 155,858,633 of NC_136527.1, read as the reverse complement.
GGGCAGGGATTTTCTGAAAGCCCTCCCGGTCACAACGCATTCAAACTGAGTTAGACCATAAGGCTACGGGGGCCACGGGCCGGGAGGACAGCTTCGACGTCCCTATACTGGCTCATTATTGCACCTATTTTCACAGAGTTCAGGAACCAGGGGACGCCTAAAATATACACAGTTGTTTGGCTCCTGCTCAAATATACCGGCTTGATCACATATTCTTCCACTTCCCGTCGCATTTGGACAATTTTACTGCGTCATCGTCGGTTGGCAGCAGCAGGTCCCACATGGTATAACTGCGACGGCAAACGTACGTCGCAGGTATTTGGAGATCCCCAAGCATCTCCGCCATGATATCCTTTGAAACTCCAGTTAGGCATTTCTTTTTCCAGTCCGTTATTCGATAATTTTTCCACCACTCCTGGAAGGGGTTTAATGATGTTATCGTCAGTGTACTCCTTATATTTGGAGTTAAACAACTGACGGTAATCTTCGGAAGTAAGCTGGGACTGGGGTCCCCACACCTTCTCTGCCGCCGAGGGCGTCGGTGTTGCTGGCATCGGCGATTTTGGCGAGGGCCGTGTTCTCTGCCCCGGCGGGATTGTGTAGCCCAATCTGCCGGGCTCTCCGTCGGGGACGATGGTTTCTGAACAGGTGTGGCACCAACTGCCTCACTCTTTTGTTCTGTACGAGCAGCCCCCTTCTTCTTCCTTAATGTTCTTGCTTCACCTGCAAATCCGGTCTTTTTGTTCTCGTCCTGGCTGCTGTATTCACTACTGCACTGCAGATCGTTGCCCAATGTCATATTCAGCTGGAGTCCAGAAACGAGGGCATATTTATGGCCTTTTTCCCGATCGTCCGGCACTGCGTTCTTGGACGCCTGATCCGGGTCGGTGGTTCTCAATGTGGAGAAATCGGCAGAAGTGGAAGGTCTTAATTCCGTCCCTAAGTGTTCTGTCCTCCTATGGACGGGAGGGCTAACAGTTAAAGCTCTTTTCCTCTGCCGATCCCACTGAGCCGGATCACCTCTCCCAGCTGGCCTAAACCTACTACTGCTGGGGACAGCAGTGTTATCAATTGTCCAGGAGCCGCTGCCTAATGCGACGAACTCCTCTACAGTGACGGTGCGGGGGCCAGCACCGGGTCTAGTGCGGGGGACAGCACGACCGTACCTCTTGGTCTCTCTACTGAGCCTGAACCAGTGGTCGTGTCAGGGACACGACCACCAGAACCCGGGCTAGGCAAAGGCGCGGAGCCCGGACTGCGTGGCGGTGGTGAGTGGACTTTTTCAGGGCCTGATCCGGCCCCCAGATTGGGCCAAAGCCCCCTCTAGGAACTGGACCTCGGACTAGGCATTTCTGCACTGGAGCCCGGACGAGCTACCCTCCCCCTCTGCGTCTTCTTTCTGGCTCAGACCTGCCGATTTAGCCTGGCTGAGGATTCTGTTGGGTGTGACTCCGACCACCTCAGAAGCAGACTGGCCAGCTGCTCAAGTCGAGCCAGGGAAGAGACACAACCTGAAAACGATCGAAAGGTAAAAACAGTTAATGGCCTCAACAGGAGGCGAAAAAACAAAAACAATGAAAAAAAACCCAAGCTTTGAACAAGACCCCAAGGAGTCTGGTAGCTGGTCTTTGGATGTCCGGAACAGCCAAAGGGCAAACAGAAAAGACAGGAGACCGGTCTTTTCTGTTTATTTAAAAAGAAAATACAATTTTCTTATATATGGGTTGTGGAATTGCATTCACTAGCAAAAGTTCTATCCTATTTGCATATTCTTTTAAACATTCATTTTAATTAATTCCCTGTTAGTTCATTCGGTTTTCTTCTGGGATGATCAGTTAACTATTACGTGTAATTATATTAATGCCGATAGTCTACATAATTTGTGCTTGCAAAATATTTGCGTAAAAAGTTTACAGTGAACACAAAACTGTTTCCATATATATTTATTTATACGTATATCGAACAATTGTATACACATTTTCCTCTAGAAATAGTTCAACACTTTTATTCATATTTTATTTGGCCGCACATTTTTAATCATTCAAAACTTTAAGCAATGATACTAAATGATGGCAGAGTTACCTGAAAAATTTCGGCATTTGGGAGGAAAGTCCAAACAAGAAAATATAAACATTGCGAAATTTGTCTAGTAGCTTGGGACTTTTAATTTATTATACAAACTCCAAATAACTGACTCTTTTACTTAATAGATTACGATATTAAAACATTCATAATTATTTTTGTATTTTTAGTGCGTACCGTACCAGGATTATTGCCGGACGTATCGAAATAATTGTTGTGGTGATGTTCCTTGCATAAATGATGATCAAAAACCTTGCCAAGATCCAAGCGAGATTTGCCAATGTGAGCATCCTGATAAAAATTTTGCAGACGAATCACGAACACACGAACTGTATATTTATAGGAGGAAATTTATAAAATAAAAAACAGTTTTCTTCTTCTCATGTTTCTTGTATGAATTCCGTTTAATAATTAAACAGTCAAGAAACGTGAAAATTTGTTTTTGTTATTTCAACTATTTTTTAGATGACATCAAGAAACGTTAAAATTTGTTTATTTTTTTATTTCAACTATTTTTTAGGTGACATCAAGAAACGTGAACATTTGTTTATTTTTTTATTTCAACTATTTTTTAGGTGACATCAAGAAACGTTAAAATGTGTTTCTTTTTATTTCAACTATTTTTAGGTGACATCAAGAAACGTTAAAATTTGTTTTTTTTATTTCAACTATTTTTTAGGTGACATCAAGAAACGTTAAAATTTGTTTTTTTATTTCAACTATTTTTTAGGTGACATCAAGAAACGTTAAAATTTATTTTTTTATTTCAACTATTTTTTAGGTGACATCAAGAAACGTTAAAATTTATTTTTTTTATTTCAACTATTTTTTAGATGACATTAAAAAATGTGTTATCTCTTAAGATGATTCCAATGAAAAAAGAAAGAAATTTTTCAGATGAGGCAAAGAAAATAAAATGCTTAAAATTTCATATTAGCAGGGCTGGCTAACCGGCGTTGACCGGTGTGTGCATGCCTCTCTCTCCTCTCGTAGAAACATTTAATGTAAAGTTGTTATTGTTGTTTTTGTTGTCCACCCCAATCCCCTCGTAAGAAGAGTTGCTTTCGGAATGGCCACCAGCAACATTCTCATGTTCAAAACGGCTTTTAACATTTTGGTAGTGTTAATTACTGTCAACATATTAGCCACAAATTTAACCTTGAGAGTCGCTGTCAAGATCCTCATGCGCAAATACTCTGAACCAACAAAGAAGTTAGGGGTTGGCAGTGTCAGTCGGATATAATTAGATTTGATCCTCGCCGGTTCGTACTAATGTGGCTGACAGTGATATAACATAATACAAACTTTATATGGGAAAACTACTTGTATCCGGCAACTATAAATCAAATTTTCTTTAATCAGCATCGGGAAAAACCTAAAAAAGATGCTCTATAATCAAACCGTCCCCCTCGTAAAAATAGTAAAGTTGTTCTTCTTGTTGTTGCTACTGCTGCCGGTCGACACCCAAGATCCTCATGGTAAGATAAGGTTACGGAACGGACACTCCCAAGCTCTTCATATAAAGAACAGCTTTCGGAACGGAGCCCCAACCTCCTACATCTACATATTCAGAACGGTTTCCGAAGTAGACACCCAGTCCTCTCAGTGGGAAAAGATCTATTTAACTTTTAATGCATAATGTATGACGCTAAAACCTAAGATTAAAATGGAAAGATCGTTTAACTTTTAATGCATAATGTATGACACCAAAACCAAAGATTAAAAATGGAAAGCTCGTTTAATTGTTAATGCATAATGTATGACGCTAAGACCAAAGATTACAAAAGATAGATTCGTTTAACGTGTAATGCATAATGCATGACGCCTAAACCAAAGATTAAAAAAGAAAGATTCATTTCTCTTGTAATGCATAATGTATGACGCTAAAACCAAAGATTAAAAATGGAAAGATCGTTTATATTTTAATGCATAATGTATGCCGCTAAAAACAAAGATTAAAAAAGAAAGATTCGTTTAACTTTTAATGCATAATGTATGACGCTAAAACCAAAGAGTAAAAAAAGAAACATCGTTTATCTTTTCATGCCTAATGTATGACGCTAAAACAAAAGTTTTAAAAAGATAGATTCGTTTAGCATGTAATGCATAATGTATGACGCAAGAACCAAAGATTAAAAAAAAGAAAGATTCGTTTATCTTTTAATGCATAATGTATGACGCAAATACCAAAGATTAAACAGGAAAAATACGTTCAAGTTTTAATGCATAATGTATGACGCTAAAACCAAAGATTTTAAAAGGAAGTTCTTTTAATTGTAATGCATTATGTATGACGCTTAAACCGAAGATTAAAAAGAGATATTGTTTAAATCTTAATGCATAATGTATGACGCTAGAACCAAAGATTAAAAAAGAAAGTTCGTTTAATTTTAATGCATAATGTAATACGCTACAAGCAAAAATTAAAAAAAAGATACATCGTTTAAATCTCTTGTAATAAATTCACACAGTTTGTACCAGGATACTGAAAGTAAGATATCAGCTATCAAAGACTCAGTATAAGCGATAAGATATATATAGTAAGATGGCCATATTTTTAGCAGATACAAGTATATAAAAATTGCAGCTATTAATCTGACTTTCTTATAAAACATGTTTTGTAATAAATTCACACAGTTTGTGATGTAGTGAGTATTGATTTATTTGATTATATATTTTCTCTAGCCTTCTTCTGGTGGATAACTGCGATGTAATAGGAATGCTGGGTCTCCTAGCTGTATCCTTAGTAATTACATCTTTTCATTGTTGTATCACCACGTTTTGGCAAACTAATTTTCTAGTCGGCAGTAGGTAGGATTTGAACCGCTTTTTTGAGATAATATTCACCTTGCATGTTTGTATCGAGTTTACAACATAATAAAATGTTATGGAATCAGTTGCATTATTTTTCAATAGTAATCGTGATGTGAATTAGTGCATTTTTAACTGCACGAAAATCACAAGGATTAGAATTAACTTTTTATCAGCAACAAGAGTTTTAAAGTGAGTTTAATATTTTAAATTAAAACTTTTCTCTCTGTAACCTTCTACCCACTCTCTCTTCTTATCTCTCTCTTTCTCTCCCCCTTTTGTCTTGCTTTAATAATACATGCAACTGCCTTATTTGTTGCATTGAGGACAATCGAATTCAGAATATACGACCATCAGTTAACATCTCTTTCTCTACATTTCTCTTAACTCCCCTCTCTCTCTTTCTCTCTCTTCCTCTCTCTCTTTCTTCCTCTATCTCTCTCTCTCTGTCTCTCTCTCTCTGAAGTGTATGGTTACCATTGGGTTCTCATTGGCGGCTACCACTGGTCTTCACTGGAATTTGGATGGCGCTAAGCCTCCGCAAGGTCCCGGTCCTCTTTGCACTCATCCAGAGAAGGTCTGGGTAGTGCTTTCTCTTCTCTGTTCTTCTATCTTACTCGACCCTCCTCGATTATTTGGTGTTGCGTCAGATGATGGTGTCATACAAAAACAGTAAGGTTAAGGAATATGACTTAACGTCAGCATCTGTCGAATATTAATCTTCGAAAGCCTATATATATGCACACACACACACACACACACACACACATATATATATATATATATATATATATATGCGTGTGTGTGTGTGTGTTTGATTAATTTTTGGAATTACAGAATGGTTAATATAGACCAAATTATAACAATGAATAAAATTAATAGGTTATAGATTAATTGATCGTTCCGCATGCTGTTCAACAGGGATAAATCCAGGGTAAATTATGATTAATAAATATTTTTTTTTACAAAGGCATGACCACTTATCACATCCAAGAGGCCTCCCGAGGATAAGGCTTAAAGAGTGTACAGTAGACAATTGGACAATATAGTAATCGTTAGTAATGGAAATTCGGTAAATTTGTTAACATATGGAACGACTCATCAAAAACTTGTTTATGTTAGACTTGAAGTCAACCATATTGTAGTCAGCTGGAAAGCAGGAAAACGGAACACAAGGCGTGCAGTTTTAAGAAAGAAACTTTGTTCATGGAATCTACGTTTAGGTTTATGTACAGATAAAGAGTGAGGGAATTTATTGATAGTGTTTTCTGCTAGACGAGTGTTTCTTTTAAATGTTTGGCGAGGGAGGCCATAGATTAGAGCTCAGTCGAGCACTTGCTATGAAAATAATGATAAAGCAGAGACAAACTCGCAACATCTTTTGTGTCAGCAACATTATTCAATCCTTGACATACCTAGCTCTTATATAGATAGAGAATTACATCAGCAGTGAGATATCTACTGGATCGATAGAAGGATCCCCCCATTTTTCTAGTGGCCGTGGCAAAGGATGTTATGTATGTGTTCCATTTCAAATCAGGAGCAAAGGTCAAGTCCAGAAGCTTGTCAAAACATGAGGTCTCCCCGAGACGAGAGCAATTCATTTCAATTGATACCAGAGGGGATCAGAGCGTTGATGATGATTGGTTTTAGATGCATTAATAGTAACCAGCCACCTCTTCCCCCTATTATACAACTTGCTCAAGATCAGAGGAGAGAGAATCGGTGAGAAGGTGATCGTTTTCGGTCTTAGATGTCCTACCATAGATAGTAGATGGAAGGCCATCTTTTATATAGGCACATATTCCATGCCCATGGCGATCCTGTGGGTTAGATTTGGAATTTGAATTAGAGTATTCTTGAACTATGAACTCATCTAGGGAAATAGTCTGTCCACTTAGAAATAATATGTTTGGTTTAGTCTGCTATAATTGGGTTTCAACCTCTTGAAGGTTAGAACGTAGACACCTGATGTTCGAGGAGACATTGTACTGCGTAAGTTGGTGATCCGGGTTTAATCGTGTATATTGTCTTGAAACTTTTCATGATGGAGTTTTGTATTTTGTGGACTAGGTCAGCAGATTTTCTTGGAGCAGGGCAGAGAGGAAATGTAAGAGAGAAATAGAAATGGAGGAATATATATATATATATATATATATATATATATATATATATATATATATATATATATATATATATATATATATAGGTACTCGGCTGTATCCAGGGATTTGTTTTGGAGAAGAAAAAACACGAATGGGAATCGAAAATATGTACAAATAAAATATAAGGTATGTATGGGGAAATTTTTAAATGGGGGAAAATCGAATAAAACAACGTTATATTACTTGAAGATCCAAAAGACTAATCACGGTCTAATCTAAGAGGCATTAACTCGGTTTGCAGAGAGAAGGCCTATATATATATAAATATATATATATATATATATATATATATATATATATATATATATATATATATATATATATATATATATAATAACTCTGTTAATTTTTGTCTACATACTCAAAATTTGATATACAGGGTACTGTGATTCGGGAAAATCGATGTGGTCGGGTTTTGGCCAGATATTTGGCTGTTAAGGGGTCAAAGTTCAACGATTTGATCTTTGAGAACTCTACCAAACTCCTCCGACAATTTTTGGTCTACACACTTGAAATTATAGATATAGGCTCCTTGCACATGGATCTAACTTAATACATTTATTTGAGCCCAAAACAATAAATTTTAAGGGGTCATAATAGGGGTCAAACTTATAAAAAATTGACCGCTTTTTATATTTTTGCTCAACATACTCCTCCAAATCGCCGGGAAACCATGCTAGTATATATATATATATATATATATATATATATATATATATATATAGTATTGGTAGTAATTATTAAGTGTGTCTACCAAAAGAGTGCTCAATGTTTAGACAGAGCCAAAATAAGTTAATTTAGTAACTATATATATATATATATATATATATATATATATATATATATATATATATATATTAGCGAGGGGTACTCGGCGTTGCCCGGATGTTTTGAGGTGTGTGTGGAAACTCCGGCGTTAAAAAAAAAGTAAGTATAAAGATCGAACCCGAACCCTTGAGGCAAAGTTGTAAATTAAAGTGTGTGAAAATAAAACGTTGGACGTTAACCATTACCCCACCACCATATGCTGATGGAAACAGGTTTGAATTTATTTAATTACTTGGATTTGGCAGGTG
>NC_136527.1:155795499-155845499 GCF_053919585.1 Euprymna scolopes | reverse complement strand
CAAATAATCAGTTTTATTGTGAATGTTCTTCTTTGCTTGCCTCTTCATGAGGGAAAAGTTAGACAAAAGGTCATTTTTTATGTGTGGTATATCCGACAAAAAAAAAAATGCAACATCAAAATCGAACACGTCAATATCGGAGCATATTAATTTATAAAAATACACATATGTCATATCGGGATGATATTGATTCACAGAAATACACATATATCGTAGAGCAAATAAATATCGGAATCATATTGATTCATAACAATACACATATGCCATACAGCAAGTCAATATCGGGGTCATATTAATCCACAAATAGACACATATGTCATATAGTAAGTCAGTATCCGGACCATATCGGTTAATAAAAATACACATGTCATAAAACAAGACGTTATCGGGATCATATCGATTCATAAAAATACACATATGTCATATAGCAAATGTTCGAGCTTATCAATATCATTGTTTTGCATACTTTGTAAAAAATAAACGATGATTGCACGTATTAAATTGAAGTTATATCTATACGTTCAATTCTCGTAGTAAAATAAAAATCGTAAAAATCACTTGTTTCGCTTATTTAGTCAAGTGATGATATCTGAGGTGAACGTTTACAAGAGACAAACGGGTTAGTAGGAGAGTCCAGTGCTCGTACACGCTTGTATTTATAGTCGTTGAAAGAGTTTCTGATGTGGAGACGAAGATTAGATATAGGTCAGGCCTGTCGAGGAGAGAGAAAGAGAAAATTGTTCAATGCGATTTCGTGTTCATAGGAGCGTGCGTGTGACATTAGAGACGGGACAAAGGGTTAGTGTCTGGTTGAACCGCACGTGGAAGCAAGTAAGAGTTGGTAGAGAGCCCTGTTGGCTTGTTATACTCACTTTGGCCGGGGAGCAAAGTCCCCCAACGATGGGTGTTGCTGGGCAGAGCAGGGAGAAACTGGAGTGTGTGTGTGTGAGAGAGAGACAGAAAGAGCGTTCTCGGTTCTACATTTTATGCACTTGATCACGTGATTGAGAGCTGGCTTGTGATGGAACAAGCCATGGACAAAATGGATTTCAAATCTCGAACCGCGAAAATTCGCTCCTGCTTTTGATTATAGAAAGTTTAAGCCGCTTCAATTATATATATATGTATATATATATATATATATATATATATATATATATATATATATATATATATATATATATATATATATTAATTTAATTCTACTGTACATTTGTATATTCATATGTGCATATCTCACGGCTGATACAATTCTATAATTTTGTATGAGAGCCAAGTACTGTTGCCACATCTGAGCTGGAGCTTTATAGAGTTCGAAATAGAGTTTGTAACCTAGTGGGGGAGACCTTTTCCTTTTCCCTGCAATATACAATATGAAATATACAATATGCAATATGCAAGATACGAGTCTGTCTCTGCGTTCGCATTATTTTCATGGCGAGTGCTCGTCTGAGGTCCACAGGATGGTCCCACATCGCCAAACTTTCACAAAAACACTCATTTAGTTGAAACCACTACCAACAATTTCTCACTTTTTATCTGTGCCTAACCCTAAACGTAGATTCCATGAACAAAGCTTCTGTCTTAGAACTGCACACCTGAAAAACTCTCTTGCTTTTCCCTGATATGCAGCTATCCAGCTACAATATCATCGTCTTTTAGTCCAACGTAATGTAATTTACTAAATTTCTACTACGAACGGTCACCACGGTATTGTTCTATTGATCACGCTATACTCATTAACCATTATCTACGAGCGTTGAAAAGTTATAAAAAAAAGATAACAAAAATGTTGACATATTTCATCTGATATAATACAAGAGCAAAAACATACAAAATTAAAAACTTAATAATTCAATTATTTCAATGTTTTGACTGAGGCTTAACAATTCCTTATTACAATAGAAGAAATGGAGCATAAAACATGGAAAAGTAAAGGACTAGTTGTAAAAACTGGAAAAGAAAAGTACCAGATATTCTAGCAAAAACATATAATAAATTTATATTTAAAATATTGAAGCATTAAAGATTGATTGTATAAGGTCAAATTGAATTAAGAAAAAGTAATGTTGCATTTCAATGGGAAGCGTTTCAATGAAATCCCCCAATTATCTCCCTTTCATTCTTTCATTCTGTTCCTTCAACCTGTTACGTCTTTTTCGCAACAGCAGTCAATTAGCAGAAACACTAGGGAAACCAGTCATAAAAACGTCGCTCACCTCCTTACTAGATTCATCATAACTTTTGTTTTACTGAACGAAAATTGAAAAACATTGATATCTATAAACTGTAATAATTGTTAGACATTTGGTCAAAAAATGAGTGAGACATGATGCTTTAAAGCAGTTGTAAATGACTAAAACTGCCAGTTAACCATCTATTCAAACACGGTAGTATTTGAATTAAATATTTACTTGATGAGGTATAAAAAATGTTGATCAGTCAATCTTGTTGTTTGAAAGAAAATACAAATCTAAGTAAATTAAAAAAAAAACTAATAAAAATAGTTAATTTACAAAAAAATAGTTAATTAAAAAAAAAAAACTAAAAAAAAAAGCCGGTTTATCACACATTCTTACGTTTCCAACTACTTTTTTATTATATTCGAAAGATTAAAGTCTAAAGTTAATTTCCAAAATGAAAAATATTTGTGCACGTACAGAAAGTCATAATGAAAAATGTTTTCACGATGACAATCGGAAACTGACAAATTTAAAGGAAAAAAAGTTATGTAGTTGCTGATGAGTGGTAGATTCGATTATTTTTCCTGCTATTCAACATATATTAAGATAACGGAGCAGAATTGGACGAATACAGACGAATCTGCATTCTCATTACAATATAGAAGCGCTTGACTGGCATGTAAAAAGGGAAAAATGTGAAGTTCGGGTAGAAAAGAGAGAAAGTGCACATAAAAAATCGACGATAATACGGTCGGAGGAAGAAAACACCTAGCGAAATGGACGATGGCGAAACACTTGCAAGTGATACCGAAACAGGAAAGTAACAGTAATAAACCTTGTGTTCACAAAAGAAAAGAGTTTATTTTTTGCTTTATTTATTTGCCCTTTTTCCGCATAACGACTACACATATTTTTTTGCAATCATAGAGAAACATTGTAATACGATTTCTTTGTAATTTACAAGTTTGAAGTGACGTATAGTTTGAAGTGACGTCATAAAAGTTCGAGTTTCTTAATGCACTTTTTTGTTGGTTTTGACAAAAGTTTAAGATCTTTAATTTTAAACGATTAACCTTCAGGCCTGATCTGAAATGGAACTCATACGTCCAATCTGTTGTCAAGATCGCTCGAAAAATGTTTGGATCACTCTACCGATCCAATGCTGATGCACTTATAAGCCGACAAAGACTCCAAGCAGTGTCAGCCGGTATACGAGTTCGGTTTTAGGAGGTTCCGATCAAGGAACGCCTTAGTAAGTTCAGCAGCAAACCTGGAACAATTTTCACAACACGAAAGCTTGGTTTTGATCGTTTTCACGAGGACAGAATTTGATGAGGGATTATGGTTATTCTGCTTCAATAAGAAAAGTCTGCAAGTCTGTGATCTTTTGATTCCGCAGGCCACTTGTTATAGATGTCTCCTAAAAAATAATTCAATTTCTTTGTTTGCTTTGGTAGCAACTTCGCAGAAGCAATAAGTAAAAGCTCCCGTCGTAGTGATTTTTTAGAAAAGTTATATTAACAGTAAACTATTAAACTACAGAGTTCTAATACAATACAGCTGTACAAAGATAAGTGTCGCGGCAGTTAAAATTAAATTACTTCAAAGTCCACAGTTAAATAGGTGCGACGAACAACACTTTCACCAAGAGACAAAGTCCCCCGTAGTTCCGTACGAATTAGTGAAGAGTTAGTTTGAGAATCTGTCAGCCACAATGATTTTATACTATTTTCGTTTCTAGTTCTATTTCACATTGTGACTGGTACAGGTGGAATTGGAATTAATGAACGCTAAACTTCCATTGAGGGACACTTCACAATCAGGAAAACAACCCCGCGTACTCAACCGAGTCGTCGAGAGGGCCCATTTAGACTCTCTTCTGTCAAGACTCGTTCTCCAACTCCGAAATCTGTTCAAAATAACTCGTGCATAACCTTTTACATTGGGGTTATTGGTTGGGGTTTGGCGCTCTGATGCCCATTCTCGAATTACATAGTTTTAATAGCAAAAAAATATTTCCTACAAAAGAGATGTTCTGAACCTGTCTCTACTTTATCGTTATTTCCATGGCAAGGGCTCAACTAAGCTCCAGTTCATGGTTCCCTCTTGCCAAACTTTCAAAAACCCCTTCGACTAGCTACAACCACTATATACGGTATTCCCCCTCAATCTGTGCCTAAATCTAAACGCAAATTCCATGAAAAAGTTTTCTTACCAGACATGTCCCCTGTGGAACACTCTTCCGTTGGCCTGCTTCTCGGTTTAATACAACACGATAGCCTAAAAATCCAATGCAAAAAAGTTCTTGAGTTGTCCACATAAATAATCAAATTCTACTTAATTTACATCATTAACGATTATTACATTACCACATTACATACATAGACCCTGATCCTCGAGTGGCTTTCGGACCTTGATAAGTATTGACTCCCAAGTAATTAAAGAAATGCTCAAAATGGAAATATATAAAGAGCGGTAGAAGAAGAGGAAGATAGTCATTTTGATTGGTTGTCAGATTAAAAGTGGGTGGAGCTAAATAAAAAAAAAACGCGTGTTTTCTCTCTGCTCATTCGATTATACGACATCTGATTCCGCCAGTGAAGAAAGAATAAAAGAAAGAAAACTATTTTCAATCATAAAAACACGTCGAATTGTGAAAGTGAATAATTTTCTCTGGTTTGTGGAAATTGCACAGGTTTCAAAGTAAGTAAAAGAGTTGTTCTTTTTAAAATTCTTCCCAGTAATAATTTCCCAGTATTTAGAACATTATTATTTTTACATTATTGCTCCATTTTACGATAGTGACACAATCAAAATTATGATCTTTTCCTAACACCCTTCGTTCAAATCTTCCACATCTTCAGTTACTCGCTAATACTTGTGTACAGTTCCCACACTGATACCAAACTGTGCAATTATTGTTTATGTAGATACACGACGATCCTTATCCACGAAATTCTTGTTTAATTTAATAGCATGATTTTTTTTTAATACTTGTTCAATTTTACAATAAGGGCGCAGTCGGAATAAAATCCTGTTTTCTTACATGATAAAAAAGGTAAATTCCAGCCAGAAATGATCATTTAATTTTTAACATTTACAATATTTACAATAATGATATAAATATTTATACTATGTATTAATTATCACTGCCAACATTTACAAAAAAATAACTGAATATAATCTTGTTTACAAAGCATCTTCAGAATTGTTTTTTTTTATTCATTACAAATAGCTTAATTTTTATTATTTGATTGATAGGTAAAGCCAATAACCTGATGATTTTTTTTGTTTTTGTTATAATAAGAAACAGTGAAGTTCCTTTTTCTCACAGGACGGTGTCTGAACTTTGTCGTCGTTGGCGGCTCCCACTAATGTTTGAGTGTTAAATTATATTATGTGCCTCTATTCTTGCCCATGAAAGGTATGACTTCGAAAACATCATCAATGGTGGAAGAGTCGCGGAGAAGGGTATAGGAAGGATGAGATTATTATTGACATTGTCTTTCCTCTTCTCCTTTGTATTGAATCATCATTGTCTTTCCTAGTCAAAGTCACGTTACAATGATTGTCCCTTTTAATTTTAATTCTATTTCTCCTGGATAACACCGACGTTATTAATATGTATTCAAACATTATTTTGTTTCGTTTATTCCTTGATAACAACGATATCCTCCCGTAATAATATAATAACATATTTTTAGCACATTATTTTTATCACTTTCACCCATACCAAGGCATATCGCAACTTGGACGTAAAGGGCTACTATTTGGGACCATGCATTAAACAGATTTCCAGGATGTCGGACCACGTTACATTTAAACTTCTTCTTATGAAAATAATCATAGAAGCAGGTAAAGGAAAGGGAATTCCAACGTCTAAGAAAATAAACTATTAGAATAAAACGCTTTTTGGCATATAGGTATATTAACAGTAAAGAGGTGTTATTTTGCTGCTAAGCGAGTTTGTCAGGGATATGTCCGTCGAGGGAGCACAAATACAACGAGTTCATCAGAACACATTTCATTCATTGTAAAATAGACACAGAGATGCAACATTGCGGCGATGCGCCAGGGTTTGGACTTTAGTTGATAAAGTGGGGCATTCGATAGAATACTGTTTTTGGACCTTATTTAACGTGGGAGAGACTAATCAACTTTTTTGCAGACGCCTTCCGACAACGCTGATTTGCTTTGTCTTTGCCTTCTTCGTCGATGCGGTATGACACATGTATAATATGTATGGATATTCAGAATGTTCAGCATTTAAATGTTCATCACATTCAACTCACCAAATGTATTATTATGTAATCGGCTTTTAAATAGCATTGGGGAATTCCCATTAATATATTCAGGTAAATGAATTTGATTAACTGCAATGTAGCCAATCAAACAATTTCATTTGTTTATTTCAAAATTATTAGAAAATTTTCTTACTAATAACAAAATAAATGATCATAAAATAATTTAATTTCTAACCATGCACTTTCAATGCTTTCAAAATTCAAAATTATTTTGAAATAAATAAATGAGATTTTGATTTACTACATCACAGTTAATCAAATTCATTTCAAACCTGCTTAATCTGTTATTCGAACGTATCACACATGTGCATTCGTGAAACAGTTGAGAAACAGGAAACATCGGATCAGCATCACGTGCCGTTTTTTTTAATTCTGACCTCATAACAGGTCCTTTTCGCGATTAACGTTTTTTTTACATGTCTGAATAGTCAAGTCTGTAGATAAAAACATCGTTGATCATTGTAGTTGGTCTCACACACATACATTCTCACTTTTATATATTTTATATGCATAAGAGTGTTTCGCAAACAGGTCATATCAGGATGATCATTTTAATGGTGTCTATCCATTTAACTACAACAAACAGAAAGCTTAGATGTCACGCCTTCTGTAACGCTAACACTTGCATTCAAACCATTAGAACCCTTTTAGAACCTTTAAATTCTTTGTGAGTTCCAAGTTCGATCTTAAATCTACTATGTGGACTAATTTTACCAAAACATAACCTAGAAGTAACAACATTTTTTCAATACTTTTTTCTGAATCGGCTTGTTTATAGCATATAAAATTTTGAGGAATTTATTGCTGCAAGAAAATATAATAAATTTTACTGTGATCTTATGTGTGTGGACGCATAACTTTTGCTACGGAAATTATATATATATATATATATATATATATATATATATATATATATATATATATATATAACAATTACAATTAAATTTACCAAAATGATCCAAGATGGTAAAACTAAAGTATATCATAAATATTAAAGAATTAATATTTATAAAGTAATCTCAACCAGATGTAAAAGCTCGATAAAATCAAATAGGAGATAGCGCTTATTATCAGATCACACAGTTAATAAAACATGTTAAAAATACTTTGAAAAAGAGTTAAAAATATATTTAATCTGAAAAGGAAGCACTTGATAAGTGGATAGTCATTAACCGCGGATTTTCGAAGAAATACTTTCCTTCTCATCAGAGGGTAGGAATTAGCAAAATGCGGGATCGGATTTTGCATACAAAAGTATTTGATGAAACAACAAGTAAATCAAAGATCTTACTTGATAACAAAAAGTGATGCACAGGGAATATGGTGAAGAAAAAGGTGATTACACGTGAATGGATAGTCTGGTGAAAGGTAAATTATTCAATGACGGTGAAATCCAAAAATATAACTCCAATAAAATTAATTGAGTTTCCATTTTCACAAGTAAAATCCAAGGAAATCACGTAATTGGAAGATGGTTCAAAATAATGCAAAAGACCGAAATCCATGGAATAATTCACAAATATCTACAAAGAAAAGAAAAGGGGGAAATTCCAATAATAGTAATAAAAGAAAAATAAGATATGCTTTTCATACGACTGCCGAGACATAATAAGAAAGATCAGGGAAGAAGGAGAGGGGGAAAAATTGGTGATAGCATTAAATATGAGATAGAAAAGCAAATGTCAAAATGACCCAGACAAAAAGGATGTTTAAAGGCGCGAAAAAATATTGGGCAAAAATATAGGTCAACTGAAATGTACAGGTTATTACTTAAGAAAATGTCAGCAAGAGTTTTAAAAGACACTAATTGGAAAAATAAATAAATTAATTAATAATTAAATAAAAAATAAAAATAATAAATAAATAATAAATAAATAAATAAATAATAAAATATAAAAATTTAAAAAATTATCTGCAATTTCCGTCTTAGTCTTTAAATATTCCTATCTACCCACACATCTATATTCTGCATGTATATTTACTTATATTTTATATATATTTTGTATATTATATATATCCTGCATGTATATTTACTTATATTTTACTATATGCATTTACTTACATACTTACATGCTTTATCCTGAATTTGTAGATACCGGCCATCTTCTCCCCTTATTTTTTTTTTAATTATTGCGCACCTCCTGCCAAAAAAATATCACATGCAAGCAACCCTTCCTGGGTATCCATAGTCTGCCCAAGACTGAAGGAACCTGCCATATATATATATATATATATATATATATATATGTGTGTGTGTGTGTGTGTGTGTGTGTGTGTGTGTGTGTGTGTGTGTGTGTGTGTGGCAGTACAATACGCTTAAACATATTTATTTCTTTATGGAATCAATCTTCTATTGATTATTATATATTACGAAGAATAATTTGCTCGGTGGACTAATTTGCAAAAAAGTAATCTATAATTATAATATATTAAGATATATATAAGATATTCATTCTGTGTCTATTTAAAATATATGGCAGCTGATGTTCAGGCTATACTATTAATGTCCTGGGAAACTCACTTCTGGTTAATGCTTAATTGTTAAATATGCAAACGATGAAATGATTTGTGACGATTTAAAATGGTATATTTTCTTTTATCGTAAACTGAATTCATTAATAAGAAAAAATTAAAATAAAATGATGAGGTTTAACCCGAGCTTTAAAAGGGGATCATTCGATCTGCAGTCGAATACGCTACCACTCAGCTCTATCTCTAAATTATTTTTAAAAAATCCGTTTAATATGAGAGAAATGATTTAAGGGAAAGTCATTGTCTTCTTTGTAACGTAAAAGATTGGATTTATTCGATTATCGATATTTATTGGATGGATTTCTGTACAAAACGTATCTAAGTACACTGCCATGCATAAAAAATACCTTTGTGTGTAATTTGAAAGATATACGCTTAGCCGTTTCGGAACGTCTGAGGAAGGAACTCACACACACAAAGTTAATTTCATATATGACTAGCGGGGATGCTCGGCGTTGACCGGGTGTTTAGAAGTGGGTGTGTTGAGGGAGGGGGTTAAATCATAAGAAAATGGAAATTAAAGAATAAGCACATTTAAATATTATTAAAATTGTTTAAATATTATTAAAATTGTTTAAATATTATTAAAAAACGATGTTAAATTTCTTAAAAAGAATCGGAAAAACAAAACCAAAAAAAAAAAGAGAACATCATGGAAAAATCGTGTAAGCGAACGATGTTAAAACTTCTTTAAAAACAAAAACAAAAAAACAGACAACGTGATGGCAAAAAAAAAAAGAAAAGAACGAAAAATGGCATAAATAACCCTGCTTCAATATTAAAACTTTAACAATTGAAAAAGATTATCTGATACCTCGGATCGAACCTGCAATTTAAAGCCACTTTGACCATTGTGCCATGACCGCGTGAGTGAATTTAGGTTACTTTTTATAATATTTAAACCAAGTCAAGGAACAGTGCCTTTTGCGCATGCATATTTGCCTAGATTGTCCTGAAATAACGATTTTTGCTACCCCTCCCGTGTAAGAAATTGTCTCGTTGAGGGTGAAGAAGGGATTAATGTTTTAAGACAATAGGTTAAAACGATACCGGTTAGGTCAGGTACCATTGTCTCTGTCGAAAGATATTGCAAGACATACAAACACACACACACACACAAACACACACATTTTCACTTTTAAATTATAAACTAACGGGGGTACCCGGCGTTGCCCGGGTGCAGTAAGGTGTGTGTGCGTGGGGGGGGGGGTAAATAAAACATAATGGAAAATAATCCTGTTTACATAGAATAAAAAACAAAACAACGAAAACAGCAAAATAAAGAATAAACGATGGAAAAACTTTTAAAAAATTGAAAAAACAAACAAAAAAAAGTGAACGTGATGAAACAACGAACGTGATGCAAAAATAAAGAATAAGCGAATGATGGTAAAAATAAAATCAGAAAACAAGAACAGAAAAACAAAAAGAACGTGCTATAAAAACAACAAGAAAAACGAACGTGATGCAAAACGAACGATGTTAAAACTTAAAAAAAAATCGGAAAAGCAAAAGTAAACAGCGAACGTGATAAAAAAAACGAACGAAAAAATGGCATGAATAATCTTGTTTCATTTCAATATTAAAGCCTTATAATCAAAAATTATTACATCACCGTTCGAACTCCCTAAAGATAATGCGCCGGTCCTTTATCCTAAGAGCGCGACAAGCTAATTTAAGGAACAATGCTTTGTTTTGCGCATGTGTAGTTGGCTATCTCGTCATGAAGGAGCGATTTTTTGCTACCCCTCCCTGTAGAAAAATGCGCCGAATATTTTAAGCCAATTTTTCGATATTTGCCGTCCAAAGGGTCGAGCATGAAAATGCTTCCTATGTTGGGAAAATTCATCGCCTGTGTGGAAAGTTTTTGTGAGCTATGCAAACACACGCAAACACATTTTGCCTGCTGATCAACTGCTGCTGCAATCAATTGGTCGCTGTCAGTCCACAAATCTAAAGAGACCCAGGCTTGGATATAGAAGGACTGCTTCTCTTATTGGCCTTTTATCCCTCGACCTGAAGCCGCTTGACTTTAGTTATACGTAGAGACCATAAACAACATGACATTCCACAACACCAAAGTCAGCTTGATCGCCGCCATCCACCGTGTATTTGCGGAACTCTCGCCGGCGCTTGTGGAAAAGACATGCCTCCAGTTCAAGCGATGATTGAGACTGAAGGCGACTACATGGATTAGATGTAAGCTCTACTACATAATCGTTATTCAATTTGATTTTCCTCAATAATTTTTTTTTAAAATAAAGCTTTAGTGTTGTTTTCTTTAGGGTAGCAGCTTATTTTATTTTTATATTCCAGCCCTGTACTGTATTGTGTGGCTAATGTTTTTCGCTTTCCTTTTACTGGAGAATGTCTTCGCTTATCCAAGGATCAACGCAGTAAGCCTGAGCAACAGATCCAAGAGATCGGTAACAATTTCATAATAATATTGATTTGAACATCAATTATGTTTTAGCATTATATCGTTTACATAATTCGTCATGATATATAATCATATTTTATATCATTTGATTGTGTGTAATCTCCTTTCTTTATATATATATATATATATATATACATATATATATATATATATATATATATATATATATATATATATATATATATATATATATATTGAATATGAAAACTCGTGGCTACACATATGCAAATATGTTTTAGTGACCACCCTGCAAGGGAAAATAACATCCATAGGCCAAGAATATCTATATGTATGTAATTATATATATATATATATATATATATATATATATATATATATATATATAGAGAGAGAGAGAGAGAGAGAGAGAGAGAGAGTGAGAGAGAGAGAGATTAAGCACACCATCCCAAGTAGTCAACGTTAGAGCAAATAGATAAAAATAGTATTAACGTATAGTTGTGCAAACGCAGAAGTAACATACACAGTTGATTACTTCGGTAAAGATTTTTGTTTTAATATTTTGATTACTTCACATGGGTTTTTAGTAAACACAAAACTGAATTTATTCCAATGGTCCAAATCACTTATGTTTAATTTTACATGTATGCATGCCAAACATTGAAAGGCTGATCTCTGATATAAGCAATACTAAACTTCGATCTAATATAAATGTCAAGAATTTATAAATAAATATGCATACATATGCATACATATATAAAGGCATGCGTGTGTTTGTATTGCACCTTCCTCATGCTAAATTATTCCTACATATACATAGCTTTTATATATTGAACTATGAATGCGTATAAATATTTATGTATTAAACGATAAAGAAATTATACATTGTAATGCCTCTGTACAAAAACCATTAATATCTCTCACTCCTATTGATTTGATTTCCTTAATGATTAAATTAATATTCACAAGTAGCATCCGTGTGTGTGCGTGTGTGTTACAGCCCACACAATTGGACCGATCATGCCCAAATATATCAGGATAGTAGCTCTCACCCAAGATAGTGAACACTATTTTCCAAGGTTAGGCTGAAATATTTGACATAAATATGATATATGTATATATATATATATATATATATATATATATATTTATATATATATATATATTTATATATATATTTATATATGTATATATATATATATAAATATATATATATAAATATATATATATATATATAAATATATATATAAATATATATATATTTATATATATATATTTATATATATATATTAATATATATATTTATATATATATATTTATATATATTTATATATATATTTATATATATATATTTATATATATATGCATACATACATATATATGCATATATACATATATATGCATATATAAACATATATATATATATATGTGTATATATTTATATATATATATTTATATATATATTTATATATATATATTTATATATATTCATATATATTTATATATATTTATGTATATATATATATATTTATATATATGTTTATATATATATATTTATATATATATATATTTGTATATATATTTATATATATGCATATATACACACATATATATGTGCATATATATATTTGTATATATATATATTCAGATATATATTTATATACATATATATATATATTAATATACATATATATACATACATGTATATACATATATATGCATATATATACATATATATACACGCATATATATTCATATATATATATACATATATAGATACATACATATATATGCATATATATATGTATGTACATATACATACATATATATACATATATATTTGCATATATACATATATAATCATATATATATATATATGTGTGTGTGTGTGTATATATATAAACGTATATATACATACATATAGATACATATATATACATATATATTTGCATATATATACATATATATAATCATAGATATATGTATATATATACATATATATAAACGTATATATACATACATATACATATATATACATACATATATATATACATATATATGCATATATACACATATATATGTGTGTATATATATGCATATATACATATATATACACATATATATTAATATATATGCGTGTATATACACATATATATATATATATATATATATATATATATATATATATATATATATATATATACATATGTCGAGCCTAGTGCGTTAAAAAAGAGTGAGCACAATTCTCTAAGAGGAAACTTATCTGGACAATATCAAGCTCAATAAGGATTATGTGAGCTTATATATGAGAACAATAGGAATGGGAAATAAAGTCACAAAAACTATATATTGGTGGATATAGATTGGTTCATTTCTTTCAATAAGAGGATAAGAACAATTAGTTGGGGGATAGGACTCTTTATGCCAAGGCATTTCGAAGCCTAATGCTTCTCATCAGAAGAGAAAATATGCTAGCTAACATGGTGGGGATGTGGCGTCTTGCGATGGCTTCAATAGGAACGACATAGATCAATTAAAATTATGTATGATGTTGGGAGAGTTTTATCGATTTCTTAATAAAGCAGAAGTGTATTATATAGGGTGTAATGTAGAAAGGGGTATAGGTCTTTATCATAGTCTTAAATGTATGTAGTATATGTTTTAGGGTTTAAGTGGGGGCATCGTGTGGATGGGTGGTAATTCTATTTTATCGGTGGTTAAAATGTCTATTATCTATGAAGTTGCATTTTTTGACAGATGCAATCGAGATGACAACAGCACTATGAAGTAGTGAATAATTCTGAGAGGAGTATTATGGTGATGATTTTAGGCGAAAGGGCGAATGGGTATATGCTAAGCAGGATTGAACAAGAGGGATTACATGGGGCGCTATGTTCCAGGGATTTTATTTAGTGAGGCAAGTGAGCAAGTTATCGGGTGGGTAGTTGTAAGGCTATAATAATGGCAATGTTAGGTAATATGTAGCAATTATTAGGGTTTTTTTTTTAAAATTAGATATATAGGGAAGGAATGTGGATATAAGGAAGGGATAAAAAGATAGCGTAGCAAAGTATTTTGAGGTGTATTAAAGGGCAAAATAGAGTTTTGGATGTGGATGATTGGCGTGGTGGAGTAATAGGGAGAGATGTACTATTAACAACAACAATAATAATATTAATGATGACAATAATAATGACAATAATAATAATAATTATTATTATTATTATTAATTATTATTATTAATTATTATTATTAATATTTTTATTACATAAATAATGATAATAATAATGCATTACACCCTATATTATACGCTCCTCCTTTATTTAGAATTTGATTACCCCTACACCATATATAATTTTAATTGATCCTTTTCGTTCCTAATGAAGCCATCGCAAGGCGCCGCATCCCCACTATGTTAGCTAACATCTTTATTCTTCTGATGAAAATCATTAGGCTTCGAAATGCCTTGGTATAAAGAGTCCAGAAAATACATTACTGGGGGCAACACCAAACAATAAAATATAAACATTGTTGTTTTTTTTTTGTCTAGTATATTGGGAATTTCATTGATTATAAATGCAACTGCTTTTTTCTTAAATAGATTACGATAGTAAACCACTCATGATTATTTTTGTATTTCTAGTGCATACGACACTTAGATATGTGCAGTCCCGATGGAGAGAAATGTTGTGGTAACGTTCCTTGCATAAATAATCGTTGGCAAGATTGTCAAGACCCGACGGAGACTTGCAGATGTGATCATTACGATGAATATTTTAATGGCAAAAATCCGCCATTCCTGCGGCAATTTATTTTTTGAATTATAAAATATTTTTAAAAAATCCAGTTTTCTTCTTCCCATGATTCTTATATGAATTCCGTTTAATAATTAAACAGTCAAGAAACGTGCAAATTTGTTTTTTGTTATTTCAACTATTTTTTAGACGAGTTTCATAAAAAAGTGTTTTCATTTTAAATGATGCCAAAAAAAATTAATGTTTTTTCATTTCGTTATTTTTTTAGATGATACCAAGAAAAGAAAATGCTTATTATTTCAGAAAAGGCCTGAAAAAACTGTTTTCAAAAGCATCGACTTTGCCCAATAAAATCAGATCAAATGCAAACGAAAACGTTTTATTTATTTAAGAAAATGGAAGTTATTACGGTGTTTTGGCTTTTAATTTTCCGTTTTACAAATACAACAAATTAATACATTTTTTAGGTTTTATAATTTGCAGATAAAGACTAGAGGAGGCTAATAAGAAATTGTTTTAATTTCAATCAATTTTCAGATGAAAATGTCGACAGCAGTTGAAACATGGAAGGCAATCTATTGTATTAGTAGCAGATACAAATGGGCATGTGTGCTCGGATTGCGCCTGAGGAAAAAACACCACGTGGTTGAGCATGAACAAAGTCGGAGCAGAGGGAGATGGACGTGTAAAGTGAAGGCGAGAATGGGCCGACTGTAACTAGCGCGTGGGCGGAAGACGGAGAAACGTGTACCAAGTTACATGATAATAAGATGGGAGAGTAAATCCTTTTGTTTAAAAAGAAAAATGCCGACCAGGATTTATTTACGTAATGTGCGTTTATTCATGTAAAGTTACAATAGTTCCTCTTAAGTAATTACCGTTAAATGATAGGAGAGCTACCCGATATACTCCGACGTTACCGAGGGGAAAAATGTTAGATATTTTTTGAAAAAATTTGATCTTTTCACATCACTCTCTCTCTCTCTCTCTCTCTCTCTATATATATATATATATATATATATATATATATATATATATATATATATATATATATATATATATACCCAGAGGATACACATTATTAACAGAAACTCGCCATGAAGCAAGCGAACAACAGAAGATCTGTTTTGAAAGAAATAACTGACCTTATAGGTTTTTATATGTTTTTCAGTTGTTTCCATTTGTGAATTAATATTTTTCAGATAAAGTCAATGTCAAGAGAGAAAGTGCGCATTACTGAGGCTGTCCTTGTTTTTGTATAGGAGGATGTTTTTTTTTTTCATTGCATATGATAGGTTTTATTTTTACTCGTAAACTTTATGTAGTAATGTTTTGGGGGGGCATTTCAGCTTACAGATAATACCAGGTCATCAGGTGAGAATACATAACGTTTCGGTGTTTTCCTCTCTCTCTCTCTCTCTCTCTCTATATATATATATATATATTATATATATATATATATATATATATATATATATATATATATATATATATATATATAACCCTTTCCTCCTTGGCCTTGGTAATCTTTTTCCACCCAGACTAATCCTATTATTGAATCTTTTTAGATATTTCTCGGAGAAATTGGTATAAGAGAAATAATTCCTAAATTATAAAAATTAAAATTACTTCCCTTTAAAATTAATTACACGAAATGACTAGAAAAAACGCCATATAATATTAGAGAACTGAATCCTATTATGCCATTTCAAAACTGTACATTGATTAAAAGTAATGTAAAACACGAAAATGCGAATTATTCTTTCTAACAATCATGTTTCCCCTTCTTATGGTGAAGCATCCGCTCATTGTTCTTTGTAATATGCTGCTGCTCCTACTACTACTACTACTACTACTATTAATAATAATAATAACAATAATAATAATATTGTAATATAGTAATAATAATGCATACTATTGCAATGTTACATTACTCGGCCGACATACAACTGTATATACAGATGTAAACCAACCGCTCTTGCTTTCGTATGTTGCCGCATCGAATCACTCGTTGGTCTTTGCTTGTAATAATTGTATATAGGAATATAATGAACCACTCTTGTTTTTGTATAGTTTCGCATCGGATAACCCTATTGTTCTTTAGTCGCAATATTCGCTGTACATTCAATTGTATATGATGATATACAACACCTTTTATATATTGATATATATGATGATATACAACACCTACTCTTGCTTTTGAGTGGTGCCACATCGAAAAACCCATTATTCTTTAGTTGCAATATTCGGACGTGTAAATGCGAAAGCGAGAATTGGCTTGATACGGTCGACGTGAAGTCAGAGGAGAAAATATACCGGCCGAAATGGACGGGCGGCACATGCCAGGGGGCGGCATTTTGAGAGGGTAAAAATAAATAAAAATAAATGAACGCTAACAAAAATCAGAAATGTTATGCCGAAATGGGTGTAAAACATTGGCACCCATAGAGATATCGAAATCAGAAAAATGTGTCCCTAGGGCGGCATTATGAGAAGTTGAGAATAGAAAATAGAAAAAAATAAATAAAAGTTAACAAAAAATCGGAATTTTTTAACCGAGAGTTATTTAAAATATCGGAAATTTTGGAGGTATTGAAATCGGAAAAATCTATCTCCCATTTTACAAGCGGTATTTTGAGAGGTTCAAAATAGAAAATAGAAAACAAAAATAAACATAAATAAAAGCTAACAAAATATCTTTAATTTAAGAGAAGTTTGTAAAAATTCGGAAATTTACGCAACTGAAAATAATTTTTATGTTCTTATTGACGAGTTAAACCCCGAATATTTTTCTTTGAACTTCGGAAAACTTGGTATCATAAATAAAAACAAACAAAATGAATGAGATGTGGAAGAATTTTACGTTTAAAAAAATAAAAAAACACAAACAAAAAGAATCTCTTTAAATTTGTAACGTGTTGATATTTTGTACGGTGAATTTTTCTGAACAGTTTTGACAATATTTTGTGTACACGTTGACTTAATATTTGTGCATTTAAACTGTTTTTTACATAGACGTCACTCTTATCAAGACCCGGAGGCCACTCAAGGATAAGGGTTATTGCGTATATGGTAATCAACAGGATAATATCGTAGTAATCGTTGGTAATGGAAATTTGGTGATTTGGATTACTTAAAGAGGCGGTTCATCAAGAATTTGTTTATGTTGGACTTGAAGTTGGGAAACAGGCAAACGGAAGAGAGATCCACAGACACGCACTTCTAAGAAAGAAGCTTTAGATTTAGGCACAGATAAAGAGTGGGGGAAATTATTGATAATGTTTTCAGCTAGACGAGTGTTTCTTGTAAAAGTTTGGTGAGGGGGGGACCAGAGATTGGAGCTTAGACGAGCACCTGCCATGGAAATAACGAAGACAGGCTCACAACGTCCCTTCTGTGGTAAAGAGGTTTAAACTCTGTCAAGGCAGGATAAGCTGCTTCTAGCAGCTCCTGCCTAGAGGCAATAGTACTCCATCCTTGGACGTACTTGGCTTTTTATATAGATAGAGAATTGCACTTGTAGTGAGATATCTACTGGAGCTGTAGATGGATCCCACCATTTTTCTAGCGACCTTGCCAACAAATTTGATGTACGTGATCCATTTCAGATCAGGAGTAAAGGTCAAGCCCAGGACAAGAAGTAACCTCGAGTGGCTTCGTTTACATCATTTAAAATTCGTTAATCTTTCTAAGTCAACGAGTTCTAAGCATTTTCATAAGTAAAAGGAGGAGGCCGAGTAGAAGGTGCCTACATTCTGCCACGCATGTTTTTTTTACGTTTCCAGAAGTTTCTTAACGTATTGCGTATCAGATACAATAATACTGAAATAAATATATTAAATAATAATAATAATAATAATAATAATAATAATAATAATAATAATAATAATAAAAATAATAATAATAATAATAATAATAATAATAATAATAATAATAATAATAATAATAATAAGGCAGAGGCAAAATATGAAGAAGCATTACAGGGAATGAAGAACATTGAAGCTGCATATCAATAGGTCTACATCCCCATCACGTATCCCCTCCCATTGTACCATCGTCCCCCCCCCAAAAAAATGTGTAAAACGAAATAGCCGAGAAGGATCAAGGAAAATGAATTGACCGAGGAGAGAGTGCTGACCAGACCTCAGCCGAATAAGTGCGAAGAGAACTGGGACCTTAGGGAGGCTTTGTGCCACTCAAATTCCAGTACAGACCAATGGCCGCTGACATGGTGAGAGGCTGTTGTGATAACGCACATTTATTTGCAAATGCTATAGAACGGGGTAGAGAGTGCTAGACGTATGGGGAGACTTGCTGTCACGCAGCTTCCAGGGAAGACCACAGGTTTTCAATAATATCTTTGATGACCTGTGTGAAAGCTCCATGTTAGCCAATAATAATAATAATAATAATAATAATAATAATAATAATAATAATAATAATAATAATAATTTAATGTATGCGGGCAGAGATGTTAATGTATGCGACCACATTGCAGAGGAGGATACTTCCTTAGCTGGTCATCCAGGCATAGCATGAATGAAGGCTTTGATGAGCGGACATACATATTGGCCTAATATGGACCTGGGCATCGAAAAAATTGTAAGAGAGTGTCAAGGATGTCAGCTAGTAGCAAAGGAACCTCGTGTACAAATTAATTCCTTGACCGAAGACAGATACTCGATTGTACATTGACAACGCAAGTCCAATGAATGGATAATATTTCTTAGTGGTCGTCGACAGTTTCACAAAATGACCGGAAGTGTTTAAATGTGAAGATCCGACATCGATGAGTACTATAGATGATCCAAGACTTCTCCTCAATCGTTGTGGAATGCCTAGCGCTATTGTCAGCGACAACGGCACTTACTTTACCAGCAAAGAGTTTGCAGAATTTTGCAAGGCCATAGCCATTGAACATTTAACAACTGCAATATGCCATTTAAGGTCAAACGGCCTCGCAGAGATTTGTTGACACGTTCAAAAGAGCTTTGAAAAAAAATAAGGCATGGACACTGATGAGAAGCGTATTGAATGTTTTAGCTGTGTAGAGACAAACTAATGCCAGTTTGTCACCAGCTGAACTAATGTTTGAACGAAAAATCAGATCCGTATTTGACAGGATTTTGCCAAGTGCAACCAAGACAACAGTAACAAGAGAAAATAAATCGACAAACTACTCTTCTTGAATTATGGTACTGGGAAAAGCTCTTGAGAAGAGGGGATTATTATGAAAAGAATTGGCATAGCTATATTCTGTGAGAAGTATTAAATTTGACTATCGCAGCTAAGACCTCGACACACTGATGGCTACAAACAAGCAGAAGATAATGACCGGCCCTTGGATGACTCTTTTAATATTCCTCTACGCATAGCACAACCTACTCTAAGAGTGGTATCTCCCACCCAAGTCCAAGAGTACCAGTTTCGCCACCAAATCCACCCCCTCAAAGTGTGTTAGGAGAAAAAGTACAAAGTAAAATAGTGAAAAGTTAACCGATTGAACCTCAAACCTAAAAACAAACGGTATTAATCCAAATCACCACTAGAACATTTTAAATAATGGACCGTGTAAGCAGTTACGGATATAGACGAGAAGAGACTCTCCCTTGACGTAACACATAAACATTACTTCTTTGTATAAACTTAATAACCTATTTCTTATTTAAACCTATAGTGCATATTTATTCCTTTATTTCCTTAACAGAATCCTTGATTGACCGGCCCTGTCGGTGGGGCATTAGAATACACCGACTGCCCCGCTGCAGAGGGTAAAAGTCCCTCAATGAGGGTCCTGAATATGACCTTAAACTATATCCAGTGGTGAGGCCCCAGCTTGTGGGCTTTGGAGAGTGTGGAGTCACCATTTAATTACCATTGCTCCCAGGTCCACTCTGACCCAGAGTGGTAGTACCTGTTAGGGTTCCAACTATGGGTTAAATAGAAACCGACTTGAAAACAACGAATATATTCTATTATAAATTTTTTCTTCAAAATTTTTTGATTCGGCATTAAATAACCCGAAAAGGGTTGATATGCCGTAAAACAAAAACAACCAACCAACCAACCTTGATTGACCATCACAGGATATATCACGCTACTGCAGAGTATCAAAGGGACCGTTAAAGGTAAATTTAACGAAATCTCCGATTTACAGAAGGCTTCCTCCGAACCACATCCACATCATATAATATAAAAAGACGTAAAAAATAACGACACCCGATAAACCACTCGAGATGTTAAATCAAGAAAAGTAATTAAAATTATCTCAACGTTAAGGTTTTTGCAGCGGGTGTTCATTAGACAAACTTTGCTAATAATTATCTTGTGGAAAAGGCATAAAGTTTATAAATACTGATTTTCATGAACAGAGGGAAAAGTAATCATAAAGCATGTAAATGTCTTGTGTGTGTGTGAGTGTTTGTCACATATGAAAGCAGTAGTTCAAAATAGCATTGTTGGAAAGCAGGAATAATTCTCATTCGATATTGTAACTTTCCATGTTGAGAATTAATGATATATAATGCGCGAAAAGTCATGTTAGCTGATTTAACGTCCCATAAAGACAGAGTCTCTTCGACAGGAATCGGGCCGGTGAAATCTGAAGGGAAAACTGATATGATTTCTTACATTTCATCTCTCTGTTGTATCACTGCGCATGAAATGCAAAATAGTTCCTTTATTGCATGTGTACTGATGGGCAAATTACAACGTAGTGTCTTTGCGCGTTCTGATATCCATGGGCGTTGAGATGGTATTGCTATGAGACTGTCTCTGCCGAAGATTTGCTCCGGCCATCTATAGTGGATGCTACATGTTTAGACTTTATTGACAATAGATTTGAAAAGTCAACCTCGAAAAGTGAATTATTGTCGCTGCAGTCGAGGATGAGATTCTGAATGAAGGTGCCTGTGAATTAAATGAACGGGCTATGCACAGGCATTCTAACGTTTACCAGCTGACCAAACGTATGGATAAGAAAATACCTCGCTGACCAGGAAAGACCAACCAAACAAAACGTTAGTAACGTGAAGAACAATCTCTGAATCGTTCAGAAATTCAGAAGTATTTACAGGAAGCAGGCATTGAAGTAAGAAATCATTGAATCGTACAGGCCTGTATTCTGGATCACCGAGAAAAACTCCATTGTTGGGTCCTAGACATATGAAAGATGATTTGAGATTTGTTTTTAAATATAAATATGAATCGGATGATTTCTGGAACAAAGTTATGTCGTCAGATGAAACTAAAATTGAGATTTCCGGAAGAAACATGCACACCTGTGTAGGGATGAAAAAGGACATAGAATTGAACCATCTAATACTATCTATTAGATGGTTTAATTCTATTCCTACTGGAATTTGGCCGTTGTTTTGATCTTCCAGCAAGACAATTGTCCCAAGCACAAGGCTAAAATAGTTACGAAATAGTTTAAGGATAATAGGATAAGCGTTCGTCAGTAGCCTAGGCCGTTAGCGGACCTAAATCCCATCGAAAATCTGTGGAAAACTTTGAGGTCAAGGGTGCATGCAAGAGATCCCAAGAATATCAAAGAATTAAAGAAATTTGCGATGAAGAATAGAGAAACCACCAGCAAGAATTTGTAAGAAACTAGTAGGCAGTTATGGAAAGCGTTTTTGGAGGTTTTAAAGTAAAACAGATGCTGTAGCAGAGGATATATAACTAAATATTAGTAAATCTGATAAATACTTTTGCGTTGGGGTAATTTGATTTTTCTTTAGGATTTGTCACCTAAATATATATTAATATCCTTTTTATTTTTAGATAGATAATACCTCTCCAGAGACATGGTGTAAATTTAATTAATATAAAATAATTATTTTTGAGAAATACGAAAGAAATTCAATATGGCAAATACTTTTCCTACCCACTGCATATATATATATATATATATATATATATATATATATATATATATATATATATATATATATATATATATATATTATACTAGCATTTCCGCCAAACGTTGCCCGGGTATTTAGAGGTGTGTTTTGAGCAAGAAAAACGGTAATTTTTTTATTTTTTTTTTAAACTTTGAACCCTATTATGATCCTTTAACATTTATTGTTTTTGGGATTAAAATCAAGTTATTAAGTTGGAACCATGTCCAAGGAATATGTTTAAAAATTCACGTGTTTAGATCCAAAATCTTCGGAGGAGTTTGGTGGAGGGCCCAAAGGAAAAATTGTTGAACTTTGACCCCTTAACAATCGGATCTCTGGCTGAAAACGGATCCGAAAGATTTTCTTAAATTTCTGTACCCTGTATATCTAATTTCGAGTCTGTAGACTTAAAACTAGCAGAGTTATTGTGTAGGAAAATGTACACACACAGACACGTACAATTTATATATATATATATATATATATATATATATATATATTTTTTTTTTAATTCTATATATAGATATTCTATATATGTATATATAAATATAACTAATTGAAATACATATATATTTACATAAGTATATATATTTAAATTTAAATATATACATATGCATATATATTAAAATATATACATATATATTTAAATATGTGTATATATATATGCATACACATATACACATATATACATATTTAAATAAATATATATATACACGCATATATATATATATATATATATATATATATATATATATATATATACATACATACATACATACATACATTCACTCACACACACACACACACATACATATATATATATATGAAAATAAAACCGTGATATAAAATATAGCTGACGCGGAAGAAAGATCTCAGTTTATTCGGTTTTAAATGTACAATATGTTCTAAACGTTTTTTCACACTTAATTACCGAGTTTTTACGAATTTACGGTTCATTTTTATTTTCGTTTTTATCTTTTACAATTTTCACATTTTTTATGTACATTTTAATCTTTCATTCTTTGTCCAGTCATTTTTAATGCACGTTTCATGTTTTGAGTTTTTATTTCTTTTTTACACTTTTTGAAATCTTCATTCTCGTATTTCTTAATGTACTGGACACACGAAATCGAAATTGTATCCATTTACTAAAGAAATCCCTACAAACCGACCAAATTTTCAATGTGGACCACGAGCAAAAAAAGAAAAAAATGAAATCATCCAATTATTTTTTTTTCGTATTGAATTGCCTAAAATGAAAGGTAAGAATTTTTCTATATTTTATTTCCTTAACTTTTAACAAATTTAATGCATTTTAAATCATTGTATTTAATTCCTATGAAAATCTTGATATTCCCTTTGGTCGATAACAGGATTACTTAAAGAAATTAAAACGGTAAAAACGTTTCAATGGTGAATGTGTAGTTTTCCACTCAAAATGGCTGCTGACTATGAAATCACTTCAACGTTCGCTATTTTAAACCAGCTGCCCTCCCCCCCAAAAAAGACGTGTTTATGAATTTATAGAAATTTTCTATTTAAAAAAAAAAGTGCTAGTGCACTTACTGATCCGCGCTATTTTTTTTTAAATCGTATTTCCAAGTTTAATCAAAGTTTTATATATTTTTTATTCAATTGTAAGGTTGAAGTATAGAATAGGTATAAAACACCCTCCTCTCCCCATGTTAAGAATGGCTTTTTAAATAATAACGTTATTATTTACGTCCGGATCACTCTCTGCACTAGTACCTAAAAATATATATTCCTCCTTATTCTCAATTTTATTGGAAATAAAAATCAGTGTTTGTTATAAATGGATCCGTAATTGAACAAACATTAATTTTACAAACTTTTTTCTTTAAAATTAAATTACAATTTACGGTACAGTAATCATTGTATTTTATTTCCTTAACTTTTAAAAAATTTAATGCATTTTAAATCATTGTATTTAATTCCTATGAAAATCTTGATATTCCCTTTGTTCGATAACAGACTTACTTAAAGAAATTAAAACGGTAAAAACGTTTCACTGGTGAATGCGTGGTTTTCCATTCAAAATGGCTGCCGACTATAATTGAACAAACATTAATTTTACAAACTTTTTTCTTTCAAATTAAATTACAATTTACGGTACTTGTACAGTTTAGTCAAGACATTAAAAAATTAAAATATCGAAAATAAAAGTTTATATTGTACGTATCTGTTATGGAATGAAGTTCTCCGGAAAAAAAATTTCACTTAAGTATTTTTTTTATTTTACCGTGAAAAAGCAATTTATGATGCCGAGCCAAAGGTTTGATTTTTAAGAAAAGCTAGTTGATAAAGATGGGGAGGGAGTGTTGGCGCTTTACATGGAGTTATCTCCCATGTCGTTTCTAAAAATAAAACAAAAATTTAAAACAAATCCAAGATGTCGCCTTCAACGCGCTCTAATAAAAACGTGTTTTTCTGCTGTAAAAAAACCCAAACAAACAACAAAAAACCTACTTGATCAAATTAAGTGGGTTTTTTTTTTTTAGAGATCTTCAGTTCAAAACGGATACGTACAATATAACTTTTTTTCGATATTTTCATTCTTTTTTATGTCTTCGTTAAACTGTACAAGTACCCAATTTACTTTTTGGTACTTATACAAAACACGGACCGTGCTGAAATATAAACGCTATTATTTAAAAATCCACTCTTAACATGCTGATCGAGAATATAGAACTCTATTCTATATATATATATATATATATATATATATATATATATATATATAAATTATTATACTTAAAATATAAAAATTTCAATGGTCAAATATATAGTTTTCCATTCAAAATGGCTGCCAACTGTTGAGTCAGTTCAACGTTTGATATTTTAAATCGGTTTCTCCAACATTTGTTTACATGGATTTTTAGAAAGCAATTTGCAATGTTGATTTTATTTTCAATTCAAAAATAAAAATCAGTTTGTTTGATAAATGAATCCGAAAATGAATAAACATTAATTTAATAAACCCTTTTCTTTAAAATGAAATTACAATTTTCTTTTTGTGGTGCTAATGCAGAGAGTGATCCGCGCTATTTTTTAAATCGTATTTCCACGTTTAATTAAGGTTTTTTTTTTTTTTTTTTTTATTCAATTGGAAGGTTAAAGTATAGAATTGGTACAAAACACCCTCCCCTCCACATGTAAGAATGGCTTTTTAAATAATAACGTTATTATTTTAGCTCGGATTACTCTCTGCATGAGTACCCTTTTTCTTACTTCTACAAAACACGGACCGTGCTGAAATACTAACGCTATTATTTAGAAACCCATGCTTAACATGGTGATATCGAGTGCATAAAAGCATAATCTGTAGTATCATCAAAAATTGAATTAACAACCGAAACCATAAGAATTGAATTTAACCTCAACATCCAATCGAAAGAAAAACGCAATATAATCTGTAAAGAGAAAAAAGTCCGATTATAAGTTTTTCTAATTATTATTTAAACAAAACAATTATAAAAGTGAAAAAAATAAATATAGATGTTTAGCAAAGACAAAACGAAGAAAAGGGTAAATTTCTGAATATATATAAAAAGTAAATGTAATCAAATAAAAGAAACTTAGCCTTCTTCATAGCGGGATAGGGTATTTTTTTCGAAAAATAAATAATGCCGAATTGCAAAGTTATAAAGAAAAGATGGACGACAGGTATACGTTTCCAGTTTGCTTTGTTTTCTTGATTTAAGCGATTATCGAGACTTCGCAGTTGAATCTTGTCGTTCTAACTTTCCAACTCGTCACTACTTGTGTTTGGAATTAAATAGACGCTTTAAAATATGTTCAACCAGACAAAACTTATCCAGGTAGTTAAAACTATAACTTTTATTGCCTTTGATAATATTTAGCTGTCGTACATTTTAATTTTTTAACCATATTTTTTAACAAAAAATTGTTTGCGGGGGTCTCTGCTTAGTTCTCAAATATGAAAAAAAAAAAGTATATATAAGCATTTAAATTAAACAATTATTTTCACGAATATGCCATATCCGGTACTTGTTTTGAAAAAATTTATATTAATATTCAAATATCAAAGAATATTAAATAATATATTTAAAAATATATTATTTATATTAAACATATTTCATAAGGGATATATTATTTAAAAATAATCATTTTATTGCTATTTATATAAAAATATTCTATCAGGGATAAGTCATCATTATTAAGAAATAATTTTATTGATGTTTGTAAAAAAAACATTTAAGAATAGATCATGTGAGATACGGCAATATTATTTACTATATATCTAAAAATAGTAATGTGTGCTGTTGCTGTATGGTATAGGGAAATAACATATACTGTTGATTTTATGTTTATTTTGGCGCTTCTACATTTTTGGTCAAGATCCAAGTGTAGTATCCGTTCTTCATTGCTGCACTTCCATTTCTTGTTCTCTTTCGGTGGAGGAGAAATCCTTCACGACTGAGACAATTGTTATTTTTGTACCTTTTCTCCACGTTAAAAAACGACCCTGGTGTCTAACTCTGTCCCGTGGGGAGGCATAGTAAATAGGTACATTATAGGGACAAAATTTCGGAAATTCTAAAATTGAATTCCACATGAAAGCAATGGTATCTACGTATTCCGTGTATTTTTACGATGATTATATAAAAATTTACGAAAATCGATAAGGTAGAATATTATTTATTAAATAAAATGCAAAAATTAAACTTGATGAAACTGATCGTAAGATACAGGAGATTTCAAAAGGGATATACTTTCCGTTTCGATTTAAGCAAGATGGCGGCAATTTTTCAATTGTTACCACGGTTAAAGTTTTTTTTTTTTTTTAATAATTCAGTAACATTCGAGTAATTTCGACTGCATAATTTGAAAGCTATTATTGTAATTTATTAGAATTAACAAAAGATCAGTTGAAACCATTGCCTTTTTTATCAGAAAATTTCATTTATCAACTACAAAATATCGTACCAATAGTGTAGAAGCGACTTAAATGTAATTATTCAAATATTAATTTCATTATTATATAAAAACATTATTTAAAATATATTCTCATTATCCGAAAAAAAAAAGGCCACCATAGCAGATTTTTTTATTTTTATTTTTTTTTACTGTTCTCTAACCATAAACAAAAAATATTCGGTAAAAACTTGAAAATCCTAACTAAAAAATGATACGGTCCGTATTTTGCATATACTGAGGAAATTATTATTTTATTTTGTTTTTTTACAGAAAAAAAAAAACGATTCATTCAGGACTATATCATATGGAATACATAATTACTATGATATATCATATGGAATACATAATTACTATGATATATCATATGGAATACATAATTACTATGATATATCATATGGAATACATAATTACTATGATATATCATATGGAATACATAATTACTATGATATATCATATGGAATACATAATTACTATGATATATCATATGGAATACATAATTACTATGATATATCATATGGAATACATAATTACTATGATATATCATATGGAATACATAATTACTATGATATATCATATGGAATACATAATTACTATGATATATCATATGGAATACATAATTACTATGCTATATCATATGGAATACATCATTACTATGCTATATCATATGGAATACATAATTACTATGATATATCATATGGAATACATAATTACTATGATATATCATATGGAATACATAATTACTATGATATATCATATGGAATACATAATTACTATGATATATCATATGGAATACATCATTACTATGATATATCATATGGAATACATCATTACTATGATATATCATATGGAATACATCATTACTATGAGGTGCAACAAAAAAATAAAGACTTGTTAATTATTTTAACAGAAAAACTTTTGAAGAAAAAAAAATTAATGACTTAAGTTCACTTTCTCATTATAAAATTCTGCTTCGGGTTCATTTCTTTACCGATGTGTTATGTAATTAAAATCCCTTAAAAGTTATTAAATTAATTAATCAGACTAGATAAAAAAATAAACACGCGTTTTTTTTGTTTTTGTTTTTTTAAATTAAAAGCAAATGATTTTTTTTTATTTAATTGCGGTTTGTTACGATTTATTAGTTATTTCCCCCCCCCATGGGACAAATCTTTATTTCGAGACGCGCGGTAGCAGACATGAATCAGCAACTCTAACCTCATCTGAAAAGAAAAAAAAATGTATTTTTAGCGTTTACTCAAACCACAGCAAATAGTCGAGAAAGTTCTACGATGATTTAAAGACTGACAATAGCACTAACCAGACTTCTCCTAGATGGCCGCGAAAAGGACTTTGACCTTTGGAGGCGTATTGCACATAAGTTCCAGTAAGGGTCAAGTGTCTTTGCCAGCGAGAAGTTATAAGCGGCTGTTGCGATGATGCAAATGTATTCGCTAAATTTATAGAAAGGGGTGTAGAGTATTGGAAATTTTAGACTTGTTATCACCCTGATTCCAGAGAACACTATCATATGTTGACAGTAATCCATTTCTTTGTGAGAACTTTTAGTGAGTAATAGTAATAAAAGTTATATACTAGAAAAAATGGTTACCTGTGAGCAATGATATATATATATATATATATATAGTAGCAAGAAAACCTAACGTTGCCCGGGATTGAATGCTCACTCTCATATTTTTATTATAATTTAAATTTATTTCTCGAACTATCGATATTATCTTTAAGTTAAGCCCCGTATATTATATATTTTCACCAAAAATATAAATGAAAAAAAAAATAATAATTTTGATAACATTTCTTCCAAAAGTTAGAAATTTATTTTTTGGGACGCATGATGGTAAAAACATCGGCGATTAAAATATATATGTCGCTATTTTTCAGAAGGGGGTTCATGTCTTTATATTTGATATTAATGGTTGTTGATTTGATTTAGTTGATATCTTCTGTAAATCGAATATATTAATGTGTGTTGATTTGATTTACTCAATGCCTTCTGTAAATCGACGATATTAATGGATGTCGATGTGATTTAGTTAGTGCATTCGATAAATCCACGATTATAATGGGTGTTGATGTGATTTAGTTAGTGCATTCTATAAATCGACGATATTAATGGGTGTTGATGTGATTTAGTTGGTGCTTTCTGT
Source organism: Euprymna scolopes (assembly GCF_053919585.1). Taxonomy (NCBI): domain Eukaryota; kingdom Metazoa; phylum Mollusca; class Cephalopoda; order Sepiida; family Sepiolidae; genus Euprymna; species Euprymna scolopes. Next base: position 155,815,296 of record NC_136527.1, on the reverse strand, counting down.
AAATCCACGATAATAATGGGTGTTGATATGATTTAGTTGGTGCTTTCTGTAAATCCACGATAATAATAGGTGTTGATGTGATTTAGTTGGTGCTTTCTGTAAATCCACGATAATAATGGGTGTTGATGTGATTTAGTTGGTGCTTTCTGTAAATCCACGATAATAATAGGTGTTGATGTGATTTAGTTGGTGCTTTCTGTAAATCCACGATAATAATAGGTGTTGATGTGATTTAGTTGGTGCCTTCTGTAAATCGACGATAATAATGGGTGTTTATGTGATTTAGTTGGTGCTTTCTGTAAATCCACGATAATAATGGGTGTTGATGTGATTTAGTTGGTGCTTTCTGTAAATCCACGATAATAATGGGTGTTGATGTGATTTAGTTGGTGCTTTCTGTAAATCCACGATAATAATGGGTGTTTATGTGATTTAGTTGGTGCTTTCTGTAAATCCACGATAATAATGGGTGTTGATGTGATTTAGTTGGTGATTTCTGTAAATCCACGATAATAATGGGTGTTGATGTGATTTAGTTGGTGTCTTCTGTGTGTGGATGTTATTTAGTTGGTGCCTTCTGTAAATCGAGGATATTATTGGATGTGGATAGGATTTAGTGTGTGCTTTCTGTAAATCGACGATATTAATAGATATTAATGAATGTCGACGTGATTTAGTTGATATCTTCTATAAATCGAAGATATTCATTGGTGTGGATGTGATTTAGTTAATGCCTTCTATAAATCGAAGGTATTAATGGGTGTTGATGTTATTTAGTTGATGTCTTCTGTACATCGAAGATATTATTGGATGTGGATGTGATTTAGTTGGTGCATTCTGTAAATCAAATATAGTAATGGGTGTTGATTTGATTTAGTTGATGTCTTCTGTAAATCGAAGATATTATTGGATGTGGATGGGATTTAGTTTCTGCTTTTTGTAAATCAAATATAGTAATGGGTGTTGATTTGATTTAGTTGATGTCTTCTGTAAATCGAAGATATTATTGGATGTGGTTGTGATTTAGTTGGTGCATTCTGTAAATCAAATATAGTAATGGGTGTTGATTTGATTTAGTTGATGTCTTCTGTAAATCGAAGATATTATTGGATGTGGTTGTGATTTAGTTGGTGCATTCTGTAAATCAAATATAGTAATGGGTGTTGATTTGATTTAGTTGATGTCTTCTGTAAATCGAAGATATTATTGGATGTGGATGTGATTTAGTTGGTGCATTCTGTAAATCAAATATAGTAATGGGTGTTGATTTGATTTAGTTGATGTCTTCTGTAAATCGAAGATATTATTGGATGTGGATGTGATTTAGTTGGTGCATTCTGTAAATCAAATATAGTAATGGGTGTTGATTTGATTTAATTGATGTCTTCTGTAAATCGAAGATATTATTGGATGTGGATGGGATTTAGTTTCTGCTTTCTGTAAATCAAATATAGTAATGGGTGTTGATTTGATTTAGTTGATGTCTTCTGTAAATCGAAGATATTATTGGATTTGGATGTGATTTAGTTGGTGCATTCTGTAAATCAAATATAGTAATGGGTGTTGATTTGATTTAATTGATGTCTTCTGTAAATCGAAGATATTATTGGATGTGGATGGGATTTAGTTTCTGCTTTCTGTAAATCGACGATATTAATGGATGTGGATCTGATTTAGTGGATGCTTTCTGTAAATCGACGATATAAATCAGCGTGGATGTGAGTTAGTTTATTTCTTCTCTAAATGGAAGATATTAATGGGTGGTAATGTGATTTTGTTTATTTCTTCTTTTAATCGAAGATATTAATGGGTGTGGATGTGATTTACTTGATGCCTTCTGTAAATGGAATATACTAACTTGTGTTGATGTGATTTAGAGGATACCTTTTGTTAATCGACGATATTAATGGCTGTGGATGTGATTTAGTAAATGCCTTCTGAAAATCGAAGATATTAATTGGCGTGGATGTGATTTAGTTGATATCTTCTGTAAATCGAAGATATTAATGGGTTTGGATGTGATTTAGTTGATGCCTTCTGTAAATCGAAAATATTAATGGATGTGGATATGATTTAGTTTATGTATTCTGTAAATCGAAGATATTAATGGGTGTGGATGTGATTTAGTTAATGTATTCTGTAAATCGAAAATATTATTGGATGTGGATGTGATTTAGTTGATGCTTTCTGTAAATCGAAAATATTAATCGATGTGCATGGTATTTAGTTGATGTATTCTGTAAATCGAAAATATTAATGTGTGTGGATGTGATTTAGTTGATGCCTTTTGTAAATCGAAAATATTAATGGATGTTGATGTGATTGAGTAGATTCTGTAAATCGAAAATATTAATTGGTGTGGATATGATTTAGTTGATGTATTCTGTAAATCGAAAATATTAATTGGTGTGGATGTGATTTCGTTGATGTCTTCTTGAAATCGAAAATATTAATTGATGCTAATGTGATGTAGTGGGTGCCTTCTGTAAATTGACGATTACAATGCCGAAGGTATTTATTAGTGTTGATGAATGTGGATATTATTTAGTTGATGCTTTCTGTAAATTGCAGATATTTCTGGGTGCGGACGAAATTTAGTTGATGTCTTCTGTAAATCAAAATATTGATGTGGATTTGATTTAGTTGATGACTTCTGTAAATCGAAGATATTAATTGATGTTGATTATTAACAATGATAAATTTAATTTATTGTAACAGAAGTCAAAGCTTTTTAAGTTGTCGGAAAATTGCGGAGTTGCTTCACCACCTGAATATCGGTTTTACTACAGATGTCTTGTCAGAGTTTACTCCCTTGGTTTTTTTAAGCATCCACAAAGCACTGGAGCTATTCGTCTATAGCTGATGAAAAAATTGGAATATTTCAAAATTTAATTAAAATAAGAGATATTAATCGTAGTTATGATTGTCTCAATATAAAAGATATTCATCATAGTTTTGATTGTATCAATATAAAAGAGTCATCATAGTTATGAATGTATCAATATAAAATATACTCATCACAGTTAAGTGATTCTTATTAAAGAGTCGAGTAAAAACACTAATTTCGTATCGTGAAAATTACAAAATATTTAAGACATATCACTTTAAAATAATTATTAAAATAAACACTGTAAACATAATTTATTTTTTATATTGCAGATATCCCTGGTTGATCGCCCGTGTTGCATCTGAATTCTCTTTAATATTTGCGACAGTAAAATAAAACAAAATTGGGGAATAGTTTTGTTCTAAAAAAACTTATGTATATATATTTTTTCATATGTATCTGTATGTATATATATATATATATATATATATATATATATATATATATATATATATAGTCTTTCATAACTATATTAAAGCTTGTTCTGTTACAATGATTAATATAATTTATAAAATATAATTAACTTTAGAACATGCCCCAATTAAAAGTGCATTATGTTCATAAAGTCAGGCAATAAAAAGACTTATGTCATTAGGGTCCTCTTCTGGTCATTGTTGACAAATTACGATTAATTTTCAAGCTAGTACAGTCGAAGTCAGAGCCGCTGAAAGAGTTGCCGGAAAAATGCTGCAGTTCTTAACAATCACCTACCAGGACTACGAACAACGGAGATATTAATCATAGTTATTATTGTATCAATATAAAAGATATTAATCGTCGTTGTGATTGTATCAATAGTAAAGATATTAATCGTAGTTTCGATTGTATAAATATAAAAGCTATTAATCGTCATTATGTTTGTATCAATAGAAGATATTCATCATAGTTATGATTGTATTGATACAAAAATAAAAAAAATCTTAAAATGATTCTTATCAAAAAGAGTCGAGAAAAAAGCGCGGATTTCGTAACATGAAAATGAAATAATATTTAAGACAAATAACTAAAAAATAATTATTCACAACAAACAATGTAAAGATAATTTATTTTTTTCAATTGCAGATATCCCTGGTTGATCGCCTGTGATGAATCTGAGTTCTCTTTAATATTTGCGACAGAGAAAACTCAATTGCAAAATATAAACAAAAATCTGTTGCAAAACTATCACAAATTATCTAATCGTCAGAAAAATATCTGCAAAATCTGTCATAATAGACATATTATGAGTCACTCAAAAAAACTCTTATTCTTGTATTGATCTATTTTTTGTTTGACTATGTTTGCCGTGAGAAACAAAAGTTATCCATGAAAACTCACACTGAGGTAAAACAATATTCTCGTGAACAAGGTAAACATTCATTTTAAATTATGTGCCAGATTTAAGATCAGAAACCACTGATGGACGGATGCAAAGAGGAGGGCACATGATACGGGTTAAAATCAAATCTTTGGGCTTACCAATATCTGGGTTCATCACAAGCAATGGAATATCCTGATTTATAAAAAGGAAAAAGAAACATCTCCCATTATTTCTATCGAAAGACCAAATACTGATTTTTTTCACATTTGCCTCATTTTCCAACCATAAAATAAATACCATTGAAATGAGTGGAACAGATGAACAAGTTATTCAGAAAAAATATTCTTGTGCACACTGTAAACTTTCTTGTTCTACAAAATCAAATTTAGTGGAACAGATAAAAAACTTACACTGATGAAAAGTCATATTCTTGTGAATTATGCGATTATTCTTGTTCTAATAAATCAACTCTAGCAAGACATGAAAACTCACACTAAGGAAAAACCATATTCCTGTGAACAATGTGAATATTCAAGTTTTCGTAAATATGATCTTGTGAGACATGTAAGAACTCACACAGGCGAAAAGCCATATTCTTGTGAACAATGTGGATATTCTTTTTCTGTTCAATCAGATTTACTGCGACATATTCGAACACACACCGGCGAAAAGCCATATTCTTGTGAACAATGTGGAAGTTCGTTTTCTCGAAAATCACTTTTAGTGGACCATAGGATAACTCATACTTACGAAAAGCCATATTCCTGTGAATTATGTGAATATTCTTGTTCTCGAAAATCAAACTTAATGTCACATATGAAAATTCACAGTGGGGAAAAGCCATATTCGTGTGAACAATGTGAATTTTCAAGTGCTCATAAACGCAGTTTAACGAGACATATGAAAAAACACACTAAAGTGTAAAAACTATGATATAGGAATATTCAAGTTTTAAGACACGAAATCCTGCAACACATTTGAAATCTGGCGAAAAACCATATTCCATTGAATATTCTTTTTTGATAAATCAAGTTAAATGAAACATGTTCTAATGGAAGGTTCGATTATCTATCTCGTATAGAATTCAAGTATTAGTCACAGATAGTAGTGGGCTAACACTTTATTTCTGCATTACTGTGCACAATGTGAATATTCAAGTTCTCGTAAAGACAGTCTTGCTACACATGTAAGAACTCACACAGGTGAAAAGCCATAGTCTTGTGAACAAAGTGGATATTCTTTTTCTGTTCAATCACCTTTAGTGAGAAGTGTTAGCCCCAGGTTGTGGGCCCTTGATTTCTGACTGAAGTAAAATAAAACGAAAAGCCATATTCTTGTGAACAATGTTCGTTTTCTCGAAAATCACTTTTAGTAGAACATATGAGAACTCACACTTACGAAAAGCCATATTCCTGTGAATTATGTGGATATTCCTGTTCTCGAAAATCAAATTTAGTGTCGCACATGAGAATTCACCGTGGGAAAAACCATATTCGTGTGAACAATGTTAATTTTCAAGTGCTATGAAACCGCACCGGTACGTCGCGTCACCCAGTAAGCCCTTCTTCAGTGCGTTGGTGGAATCGTCTTTGCTGCAATGTCCACAAGGCCGGATCTTCTGTGATCGTTTAGAGAGTTCGTCTTCGGAGATACCGGGTGCTCGTTAACGGAAGCAGTTTCACAAGTAAAAAAAATAATAATGAAAACATCAGCACATCAAAGAATTTTGAATAACAAAGACTCCGGAGATTGGGTTATGTAGAATGTATTAAAAGAAAACCATAAAAGCAATATATACAAACATATGTACAGTTTGAAGTATGAATTTGTAAGCAAGCATTTAAACTTCTAAGTGGGGCTTCCACTGGCTGGAATTCACAAGTCTATTAACTTAACCCTTTTTAGTTATCGGGCAATAGGCGAGGGGGGAGAGAGAGAGAGAGAGGGAGAGGAAAGGTGAGGTGGCTTGACTCTCGGACTCGCTCTGTTTTGCTCCGACTTCTGTTCTTGAATCTGAATCTGTTTTAATCCTGACTTTCTTGGTCTTTATATAGTAGAGCACTGGGCGGGGCGACAATTACCAATTCCTTCCCGACCAATCAGAATGCTCAATAACCAAATCGTCTGATTCTCTCTCATTGGATAATTTGACTGATGACAAAAAATTGGCCACCTCCCACAATCCAAGAATAATTGTAACTCCTCCCCGATCAACCAAACACGCCCGATGGAAAATAACCAGTTTTCTCTCATTGGATAATTTCCAAACTGCGTAATACGCGATAACCGCGTAAGTAAGAAAACTGCGTCCAAGGAAAAAATGCTTCGTGAATTCTGCCCTTAGATGTGACACTTGTTCATTATCAAAGGAAATAAACAAATTATTATTCTGTTAACATCTCGACAAAATATGTTATTGAAAAGTCTCTTGATCTAAATTTCAAAACTGCGATTCGGCTTGAGAATGAAAATATTAGGAAGGTCATTTTGGGTTGAAATGGTTTTATCAGAGTCACACCAAATCATTTAATATTTGATTCGAAAAAACATTCTTTGAAGCCGACAAATGCGTGTGTGAAATTTTAATTCCAAAGAAATTAGTTATCTTTGTTTTGATAACCAATGTAGTTTTTAGTTCAAAGCAAAAACATAACCTATCTGTTGTCCCCCTCAGCTGACACATGAATCGTGTTCCCGAATTTGTCACCATCGTTGTACCGAAATCGACCTCGGGTTCAATTAATATTTTGGATTCATTTCTCTTATCCTCAGTTTTATCAAAGGAAAAAATATTTCCCATTTTTGCACTGGATATGACTGTATCGGAATTTGTCACCATCGCTCGACTTGAAAACAAAACGTATGTTTTTTTGAAGTTACCATTCTGTCCATTTTGACTAGATCATTATTATTGTTTTGCTTTAAAGAAAGAAAAAATAATTTGACAGAATTTAAGCCAGCAAGGTTCTCTGGTAGTGCCCGGCACAAGATATTAACATTTCTCTTTTAGTTAACCGGTGTTGCCCGGAATAAAATCTTGACATCTATCTTTCGATCACCCGATATTGCCCGGGAAAAAATATTAACGTTAAATAAAAGCGTCACATCGACCCTAATGGTCTGATGCTGCCTTTCATTGGTGTTACATTCGCCCCCACATGGGGCGGCGATTCTCAATATGAGGACGACGCCCCATGTCCTCAACAACCAAAGAAATTCTCCAAACTAATACTACTGCGTCTTAACTAAAAGTTAATCGTCACTGACGATTTCATGCTGCCTCTCTTTGGTGTTACATAAACGCAGTCTAACGAGACATATAAAAAACACGCACACTAAAGTGAAAACACCATAATATAGGAATATTCAAGTTTTAAGAAACAAAACCATGCAACACGTTTGAAAATTGATATGAATATTCTTTTTTGATAGTGAATTTAAGTGTTAGCCCCAGAAAGTAGTGGGATAACACTTGATTTCTGATTAATTATAATGTATGACAATAAATGATAGGTAGCCACATGGATAACACTTGATTTCTGAGAACAACAACTGAAGTAAAATAAAACAAAAATCAGTTATGTAAATATTCTTGTTCTCAAGAATTATCTTTAGTTACACATGAAATCTCACACTGGCAAAAAGTCATCTTCTTGCGAATTATATGAACATTCAAAATCTTATAAACATATATGATATATAAAATATATATAAAAAGATATATTAAAAAGAAAATGTGTAAAAGCCATATTCCTGTGAAGTATAGGACACATTTGAGAACTCACACGGTTTATTCTTTAAAAATTGTTCTCATACTTCATATTTATTGAAATTAATTAACATCATCTTTAAGTTCTTAATGATTTGCATGGATTTTAACATAAGGATAATATTCATTATAAGAAAAGCTTGATTAAATATTAATAAAAATGATGTTTCAATCCACCAAGCACATCTCATGTTGAGAATTGGGGCAGTTTTTATTAATAATCAGCTGTTAATCCAAAAGCACATCTCATGTTGAGAATTGGGGCAGTTTTTATTAATAATCAGCTGTTAATCCAAAATTTGTTGTCCATGACGCAATAACATTAAAATATTAGGGAAATACTAACAAATGGTTTACCCTCTCTATCTTTGAGAATTCTAGTCTTGATAAAATATTTGTATCTCCATCATTTGTAACATCAAAGAATAGAATATTTAGAGACTTAAAAGCTCACCCATAAAGTTTTGCTCAAAACAGAGTGCTTGTGCATGGCAGAGAAAAAAGAAAGCGCTATTCCTGAAATGAGAATATAATACACTTGTTCGCCCTCAAAATAAACTGTCATCAACATGATTGTACTGTTTTCTTACACAAATATCAGGTCTCATAAGTAAAAAACGAGAATAATAATTGTCATCATTCAGTAATATATCACCTCAGAAGCAAAGATAAAATTTAATCTCTATTCACCTGTTTATTAAAACAGTTTGAATCATTGGCATTTCAACACTTACAACCAATATATTATTTGTGAATTGACTCCATTGTGGGTCTTTTATCACCAGCAGCTAATAATGTAAAACCCTCACACCGTCACTCTCTAGACCCTGGTTCTTTCTCGCCACTACCAACGACTAAGCTACTGCATATAACTGTGAAATAACCTTAAAATTTGCCGAAACCAGATGGTCAGTTATTGCAGAGTATAAAGGTGTAGAAAGGAGTTCAGTTGTCAACTATGAAAACTACAAGAATTACAAGGACAGAAATAAATGTTGTTAATGTTATTTAGAGAGTTGCCATGTACAACACCTTCCCTCAATGGACATGATTACAACAAAACAGGACAACATTGCAAACGGAAGCTCCGGAATCGGCTGAATTTTTTGCAGAAATGAAATTGTCTCAAGTGAAACAATTTTTCGTGCTGAGAAATGAAATGAAATGAGATGTTGATGAAGAAGTGAAATGAGATTTTGGTGAACAGAAGTGAAATGAGATATTGGTGAACAGAATCTGTTGCTGAGAAATGAGATGAGATAAACAGATGTTAGTAATTAGGAGGAAACTCAAAAGATCAAAACATTCGCCATAAGAATAAAAAGAAAGCAAGAGCAAATAAAAATAAACGACTGTTTTACTAAAATTGAAGTCACAGTATAAAAGTCATCGGAAAATGAAGAGCTGGAGGCTTACTGAAGTCTTCTGTTTGAAAACAAATAAAGGTGCATACAATTAAGAGACGAAACAGATCGTTGATATGATTAAATGAAACAAAAACCAATCATAAATTTCATAATAAATGAAATAATAAATAACAAATGGTAATTTAGTAACACGTATCAGAACTCGTATGTTACAGAGTGTGCATGGAACTGGAAAAAAAGAGATAGAATTAGAAAATAATCAAAGAGACACCAGGAATACAACAAGAAATAAAAGAAATGTGCAAAAATATACAAGAACTTGGAGTAAAAATATAAGAATATGTCAAAGAATATAAGAACATGCATTAAAAAAGAGTACATATATAAAATGCGACACAATGGAATGTGTAAATATGTCCACTAGACGATCTGTAAAAAGTTTAATAGCGAATGCCACAGCAAGTCTTGCGAACGTATACAGAAGGAACAGTTGGAAAGAAATCATACACGATCCACTATGACAATGTAATTTCTACGACTACATCCTTAAAATTAATCTATTAAACCTGATATAGTTATACGAAACGGGAAAAAAGAATGAGTCAAACTTAGTACAAAATAGACTTCGTGGCTTAGTGGGGGATGCCCTTTTCTTTTCCCTACAACCTCTCTTTCACAAAAGAGACGTTGCGAGCCCGTCTCTGTTTTATTGTTATTTCCGTAGCAAGTGCTCGTCTGAGCTCCATTCTCTGCTCCCCCTCGCTAATCTTTCACGATAAACACCCGACTAGGTGAAACCACTGTCAATAATTTTCCCCACTCTTTATCCGTGCCTAAATCAAAACGTAGATTCCAAGAACAGAGCTTCTTTCTTAGAACTGCACGCCTGTGGAACTCTCTGCCGCTTACCTGTTTCCCTCCTGACTTCAAGTGCAACACAAACAAATTCCTGATGAACCGCCCCCTTAAGTAATGCCACTTTATCAATTCCCCAATACTATCACTACGATACTATCCTACTGATTACTGTACACACAAAAACCCTTATCCCCGACTGGCTTCTGGGCCTTGATAAGTGGTGACCTCCATGTAAAAAAAAGTAGAAATGTTATATAGTAATTATAGGAGTAACTTAACTCATGAACAAGAAATTGGAAAATACCTGACAAATATACTTTGAATTGAAATGAGATTAGATTTTTTTTTTAAATATTTAAATCATATTTATGTCAATGTAATTATTCTATTTTTCATTTATGCACGTTTCGTTGAAAAGCAGAGGCAACTCTTGTTTGTTTCTCTTATAATCCATTTTTTTTTGTTTTGACGGACTAGTTTCCGAACATTTAAAATAACTCCATTCATCAGCACATCACAGCACACGACATCCCAAAACTGAATTTAGAGACAAACTTTTAAAAAACAATGCCAGTTTAGCTGCCTCACACTGTAATATACGCCTCCTGATTATTGAAGCCTTGTTACTTCGAATTAAAAAAAAACGGATGGTACGCTCAAATGCTAAATAAAATATGAAATAGTGAGTTGAATGGAAAGACGATTTAAATCGTTTAAAATACTTTTTAACGATTTAAACACTATTTAACGATTTAAAACACTTAAAATAAGTATTTTAAACGATTTAAATCGTCTTTCCATTCAACATTATTTTTTTAAAATGTTATCATTCGCATGATGACGACTAATGGAGGTCGAAAACGTTCGCGAATATGTCAATCTAAGTGTATGATATTCATTCTAACACACATTTTATTATTTTAAAACCACATAATCTATTGGAAAAAAATCACGTTATCCTAATTCAAAAATATGACAGACAAAATATGAAAAATACCATGGACTTCACCGACCTAAACAACACTATTGGCTATTAAGCCGTAACAACATATCAAATCTACGGCAATATATTCATTGAGGCTTAACTAAAAAAACTTATTGGCAAGATGGCAACGACCATGGTTGGCGGAACGAATAGGGTCTTCAATAGTAGGATAATAACGATTACACGGATGAAAGTGTATCGGGCTTACATGCACAGTGTAAAACTGGTCATCTGCTCTCGACATTGAAACAGATTCAACACTTTCTACATTTTTATTGACGTTACTCATTGAAAGTCTCACACTTAAAAAACAATTGCATTTAAGATGTTTTGTTTTCAAACAATTCATTAATAGAAATGCTGTACAGATTGCAAATAAAATCATATTATTCGCATAAAACTGTTTTCTTTGTTTATACAAATTTGCAAGTTATCGATAAATCTTTTTTAATTAAATTCAGTTACTTTATTACGAATTATTAAAATCCAATAAGAATTTCGTAATTTTATTTAGTTTGTATAAAAAGCATGTAAAAACTATTAATTATCGAGTTATCAATAAATCATTTTTTGAAAATTCAGTTACTGCCTTGTTTGGGGTGAAAATGTAATAAAAAAAACGAAATACATAAGGTCCGGGGTTCGAGTCCTAACAACAGTCAAGCTATGCTGAAGAGGGGTAAGACCCCGAAAAACGCGGGTACATAGATTACTGTTTTTGAAAATAATAAATAAATAAATAAATACGTCCAAATAAAAGGTGGTCGACTTTCTAAGAAAACACCAGATCTCCAAGGTGGAAACATTAACCTTGATATCGTTTAAAAATCAACAACAAAAACATATATGATGATTGCAACGTCTTGTCAGACGAGTGCCACTCCCTCAGACACTTAAAGTCCATGAGCCCAAAAATGACTTTTTTTTTAGTCCTACTGGTGAATTGCCACGCTTAAGCTAGCATGATACTGAAGACAGTCATTGAGATCAATTATTACATGCTTCCAGCATTTCAAGCCTCCACGCGTCACAACTTTTCCATCGCCACAGGACCACTTTTATAGACAAATGCCTGAGGGAGTATCTATACACAGATGATGTTACAGAGTCTTAGCTTTGTACGACAGCTAAGTCTCTCTCTCGGTTCAAAATGTTGAGATCAAGCAACAAGCAAGAGCAAGATAGCCAGCAACAAGTTAAACTGCAGACCAGCTAATGTGGGTACTGGTCTCCCGCTTTATGTTTTTTAAATCAGAGATTTGCTTCTCCTAGAAAGTTTTCCTTCACCATGGCTTATGAGAGCCCTCTCCACCCCAACACACACATACATACACACAAACACACACGGTGCTAGTTGGCCGTTTACCCCGAAAAAGGGTTCATTCGCCCTTTGGAAGGTCTTGTTTTTAATCCTTCGGGGAGACTAGCTGCCCTCCTCACCAAACAAGTTTGATGGGGAAACCAGTTTAGTCGCCGGTGACCCGATCATGAGGCAGGTAGTACTGGGTTACATGGAACCAGTAGCATATGTCATGACGTGACACAGTCTCTCTCTCTCTCTCTCTCTCTCTCTATATATATATATATATATATATATATATATATATATATATATATATTAATAACTAGATAACTTTTTTGTTTTAATGTATTATGATGCTTTTATTCATTACAAAAATGGCCACCACTTATAACATCATAACACGTAACAGTTACATTGATTAATATCCGGAAAACTACAACTATGGCCGCCGCGTTGCATTAGATAAAACATGCAGAAAAGTATCTTTTCAGTACCGTGAAAATTTGATTTAAGAGTAAATGTATTCATTATAAGGCCTCGATAGTTCGAATTGAAGGTAGGTAGAAGAGTAACTTATCTTACTTTTGTTACTTTTTTTGTTTGTTGGCTTCTCTTAACAAAACTCCCTACAATTGTGGATTGTTATTTTTAATTCTATTTCATTTTTTGTTGCCGTAAAAGGTGCAGATACAGAAGAAAATAATTAAAACTAAGTATTGCACTGATTAAAAATAATTTTTTTAAAAAAGCGGAAAAATTTTCGTTTCATTTCGCCAGGATAAGATTATATGTTTTCATTCTTATATCAAGTTCAGTTTCTTGATACAACTTTAAGACGAACTATTTTTCGTCGCGGGAGCCGATAAGACACCTGTTAATATTTTATTTTTATGATTTTAACCGTAGTTCGACTAATCCAATTAATAAAAGAATGTTCAGTTTTACAAAAATAAGCCTCACTTTTATATTTTCATGTATTTCATTATTTAATGAATTCGACACAAAACGAGAAATTAAAAAACAAAACAACAAAAACAAGACTTAATTAATTGACAAATATAATGTAAACAATTCGGCACATTTAACTCATGAACGGATATTTTTACACGAGGAACGAAATAATGATTACACCGCGTTACGGTGACGTTTAGTCATTGTTCTGTAGCCGTTGATTTTCTCTACAAATAATTTCACCTTAAATCGTGTTTTTCATCTTTCAAATTTGATTCTTTTATATTTTCATATATTTTATTTCTTAATTAATTGAACACACAAAACAAAATTTGTATCAATTTACTAAAGAAATCATAACAAACAAAACAAATCTTCTGTTTTGAACACAAAAGAAAAAAAAGAATTTCACCCAGTTTTTTTTTTAATTGAATTCCTGGAATGAAAAGTAAGTTTCTTTTATTTTATTTAAGAAAAAAAAAAAAAAAGAATTCATCCCACCCCGAAATGGCAGGTGAGATTTTTTACAATTAAAAAAATTAAATTTAATAACTTCTTAAAATAAGTTTAATTTTATTGCTTTCCAATCAAAAAATATTGTTTCCGCCTAGACATATAAAAAAATAAATTTCCTATTAAAAAATGGCGCTTCTACAGAATAGAGACGAGATTTTGTATTCGATAAATGTAGTTTTCAGATAAAAGCAATGGTTTCAACTGATTTTTTTGTCAATTCTTTCTGTAAAAGCACCCACTTCATGGCCAGTGTATGATCAACAAGATATGTAATCGTTCAGTTTCCATATTTTAGCTATAGACTCGTAAAGATGTTTGCTTTTTTATTTTTTTCCGGAGGAGGTGTAGAGCCCCTGTGTGTTTTACTATTTTGTACTTTCACGTAACAATTAAATAAACAAAATATACTGTAAAATATCGCAAATTACTGAATGGTTCAAAACAGCAATTGATGCACATGTTCCTAGACTGATGTTCTTCGGTAAAACCCACTCTTCCCAATGGTTTACTTCTACATGCGCAGCTGCCATTGCTCAGAGGCAACATGCATACCGTAGATTTATAATGTAAGTCCTGTACAAACAGATAAAAGTATATAGAAGCTAGAAATAAGTGTAGATTTTCCAGGAATCACACGTTCCTAATTTTTGCGCTTAAACGCGTTTTCTGGTGGTTTTAGTATATTTACTCTTAGCTCCTTTTTAGCAACAGCTAAGAGTAAATATACTGAAACCACCAGAAAACGCGTTTAAGTGCAAAAATTAGGAACTTGTGATTTCTGGAAAATCTACAGTAGTGTAGTAAATAATGGGCAATCGACAATATCCCCAAATATATCAAAGAATCATGAAGTTGTTTGCACAGCAACTGAGAAAGCTAGCATGCTTGCTGTCCAGTTTGCCTCAAACTCTATCTTGGACCCAGCAAGCAATTCCCTCCGTGATTTTCCTCTGTGGACAGAAACCACACTAGATGGTCTAAAGATTACGCCCGCCCAAGTACATGATATTATAAAAAACCTTGACACCTCAAAAGCATGTGGACCTGACCTCATCTCAGCTGTACTATTAAAAGGTCGCTCATGTTCTCTCTAAACTCTTTAACAAATGCCTTAACGAATCTTGCTTTCCTGACTGCTGGAAAACTGCTTCTGTGGCACCAGTTTACAAAACCTCTGGCGAAAGAACTGGCCCATTAAATTATCGCTCAATTAGCCTCCTCCCTCTTTTCGCCAAAATATTTGAGTCCTTAATTAATCAAGCTCTAGTCCAACACTTTACAGCTGTTAAACTTCTGTCAGACCACCAATATGGATTTAGGCAAGCCCGTTCTACTACAGATATTTTAACTGTAATCTCTGAAAGTTTATACTAAGCACGGAATAAAGCAGGGGAGGGTAGGGTAGTAGCCCTTGATATACTTAAGGCTTTTGACAGAGTATGGCACGATGGTCTTCTGATGAAAATAAAATCCTATGGTATTACTGGACGAACGCTTAGCATTATTAGATCCTTCTTAAAAGAGAGAAGAATCCAGGTTATCTTCGATGAGCGTATGTCAAAAAATGTTTATATAAATGTGGGTGTGCAACAGGGATTGATTTTTTGACCTTTGTTATTTCTGATATTCATAAATGACTTGCCTGATAAAATTGTCTCTGAGATGGGTATATTTGCCGAAGACACCACGCTCTATAGCAGGCACGTGGGTAAAACTAATGAGCACATATCCAAGGAAATGGCCAAAACACTAGAGGAAGACCTCTAGTCTGGAGTGGAATAGGGTCAAACATGGATGGTAACGATATTTCAGCATTAAGTGAAACACACTCAGCTAGTGATTTACATTAGATCTGTTAATCAGTTGTACATCTTCAAAACTAATCAATTCAAAAAGTGGGTTATGTAAAAACAAGACGATTGAAGAAGTGGGTTGTTACACACTTTTTATACATTAGATAAATTATTCACGATACTGCCTCAGTACAATAATCATGTACATGTTTTATAAATATTAGGCGTAACAACCATCACTGGAAAAGATGGGCATTAGAGAAGTTTAATTCATGAAAAGTAGAATCATCCTTTGTAGTCGCTATTTCACAAAACCACAATCTCATATACGTGTAGAGGAAGCTGTCAATTTTAGATATACTATACCCTCAAGAGTTTAAGTGGTTGGGGTTCTGGAACTCACGGCAGTTATTCCTCAGAATCTTGCTTTCAGGTACCTACAATACCTTCCAGCAGTCAACTTCAGAAAGCATGCGTTGGGCAGACAGATAAACTCAAATTAACACTACGAAAACAACTATTACGTTGAAAACGCTTTATTAATTAGGTAAAAAAATCTGAAACAAAAATAAAACAAAAGGAGTAGTTAAATGGAGAAAACATAATTAAACAAAAGGAAATAATACATGCAAATAATTACATTTTGGACTGGGCTTCCAAATAAAAAAAATTCTGGGATTTATTTTATCTTTTTCAATCAACTGTTAGGTAAAAGTCCGTAACAGTTAAAAAAGTGTCTTTTCTCCATTAAATTGTTGAGTGAAAGTATGAAGCTGTTAGAATGTGTCTTTTCTTTTTTATTAAATTGTTAGGTGAAAGTATGGAGCGGTTAGAAAAATGTCTTTTTTTCTTTTTATTAAATCGTTAGGTGAAAGTGTGGAGCAGTTATGTCTCTTTTTCCTACGGAGTTTGTTATTTTAGTATGGTGCATAAACTACACAAGCGCCCACAAAATAAAAATTAGAAATAAAAGTGTGAGAAAATATATAAGTACTGTGCGAGCGAAGGAGAGAATAAATTAGAATTTCTCCAAATTGTATATAGAACTTAAACACTTGATTAATTAAACATAAATAAGGTTTCAAGTTTTTTATAGAAGGAATAGGCAGGTAAAGTCGATAAGGATGAGGAATAATGGGATTTTTGAACGTACCTCATGGCTTAGGACGGGAGATAGCCCAGTTCATGGAGTCCACTAAAGACCGTGTGTATCGTTTCAAATTCCGCGGTGAAAAGGAAGGACAGAATCGAAGACAAGACTAGGACGAGATCCCGTGAGAACCCGAAGTTCTCAAAGGATAGCAATATGAAGTTTTTCCTTTTCTTTTTTTTATTTGGAATGCTTAAACGGTTAGGTTTTCCATTAAATAAAGATCACGAAGGGAAGAAGTTAGAAAGGAAAACTAATTAAAAAGAACTCGCACAGAGATGAATGAAAAAGAGGCACGGGGCACCGGTGTTCTTAAAGTATGTTTCCTTGTTAAAAAGAGCCCGGTCTGAAGACAGAACAGTTAATCTGCCAAATATAAATAGTGTTGTTTGAAGGTGAGCTTAACACGACTTTGCAACTCTTTATTCAATGCGATAAAGAAGCACTCAATTTTTGTTTGTTGATATGTATATATATATATCAATATGTATATATATATCAATATGTATTTATATATCAATATGTATATATATATCAATATGTATATATATATCCATATGTATATATATATATATATATATATATATATATATCAATATGTATATATGTATATATATCAGTGTGTATATGTTATGTAATGGGTGATATTTTACAGAAGGTACCAAATATGTTACGTGTTCTTGTTTAGCGTTCTTGTTTGTAAGAGAGATGCAGTCTTATATATAATATACATTGACATGTAATACAAAATGAGAGGAGATTTGACATATAGATAGACCGAGAGTTTGCGCGTTTGGCATTTATACGTTTTACAGTTCTGTATGAATGGGAGTGTTTCTATAAATATTGATACATATACTTCTTACCTATTTTTGAGATGATGATTTTCACAAAGTTCTTAGAATATTAATATATTAGAATACCTTTTCTGTTGAATCACAACACGAAGACGCAGATACACAACGATGATGACGCCCTTTATTCTATGGTCAGTCCATGATTTCGCTTGAGGAATTCAAAGTTTATTTACATGTTTTTTTCTTCTCTAAACATTCGCTTCATAGGTCTGACGTCAGCAGCCGTCTCCGACCTGTCTCTCGGCTCCCTCTCTCGCACTCTTCTCCTCTTCTCCCAGACTAGACCTAAACCTCTATCTATATTGAGAACTCGTTACGTCATCGCATGATTAAACATGTGGTCATAAAGCACGTTGGATGACCCAACAAGTTCATTAACCTATTTTTCGAGTAATATGTTTACAATTTCAATTTTCGATTACATTCCTTATTTTCATTTTTATAACTGAAGAAATTTCATCATTACATTCCTTTTCCAATAACTGATATGTACGCTAAACAATTGCAATTCCACATTCCTTATTTCAATAACATTCTGTATTTATTTTAACTTATGATTGAAAATTTAAATTACAAATGTACCTTCGCACGTTCGAATCCTTTACAACCCTATTACGTATTTACATTTAACTAAATCCCCATTATTTTACTTACATGAAAAGGAACCAGCCCTTTACCGTGTAATATATATATATATATATATATATATATATATATATATATATATATATATATATATATATATATATCACTATGTATATATATCACTATGTATATATATCACTTTGTATATATATCACTATGTATATATATCACTTTGTATATATATCACTATGTATATATATCACTATGTATATATATATCACTATGTATATATATCACTATGTATATATATATATATCACTATGTATATATATATCACTATGTATATATAGGTATACATATATATAACAATGTATATATATCACTATGTATATATATCACAATGTATATATGTCACTATGTATATATATCACTATGTATATATATAGGTATATATGTATATATACGTATATATCACTATGTATAGATATGTATATATACATATGTATCACAATGTATATATGTAACTATGTATATATAAATACTATGTATTTATATAGGTATATATGTTTATATACATATATATCACTATGTATAGATATGTATATATACATATATATATCACTATGTATATATATATATCACTATGTATATATATCACTATATATATCACTATGTATATATATCACTATGTATATATATCACTATGTATATATATATCACTATGTATATATATATCACTATGTATATATATATCACTATGTATATATATAATTATATATCACTATGTATATATATATATCACTATGTATATATATCACTATGTATATATATCACTATGTATATGTATATCACTATGTATATATATATCACTATGTATATATATATCACTATGTATATATATATCATTATGTATATATAATTATATATCACTATGTATATATATATCACTATGTATATATATCACTATGTATATATATCACTATGTATATATATATATCACTATGTATATGTATATCACTATGTATATATATATATATAACTATGCATATACATATCACTATGTATATATATCACTATGTATATATATATATATATATATATATATATATATATATATATCGAATGCCTGAGGGAGTATCTATACAAAGATGATGTTACAGAGTCTTAGCTTTGTACGGCAGCTAAGTCTCTCTCTCGGTTCAAAATGTTGAGATCCAGCAACAAGCAAGAGCAAGATAGCCAGCAACAAATTAAACTGCAAACCAGCTTAATGCGGGTACTTGTCTCCCGCTTTATGTGTTTTTTTTATAAACCAGAGATGTGCTTCTGCTGGAAAGGTTACCTTAACCCCGACTTACGGGAGCCCTCTTCACCCCAATACACATATACACACACACACACACAAATATACACGGTGCTAGTTGGCCGTTGACCCAGAAAAGGAGTTCATTCACCCTTTGAATGAATGTATATATA
>NC_136527.1:155777999-155792999 GCF_053919585.1 Euprymna scolopes | reverse complement strand
TTTATAAAAATTAATGGAAATAGTGTAGAAAATCACACACACATGTAAGATAATATTCACATATGTGGTATATGTGCTTAATGTTCAAATGAATGGAGAGGTATAAACAAGAAAATCACAATTTTCAGAAAAGTATGCGGCTTTTGAAAAGACAGTATGGTACAAACATCGATTTCAATAAAATATATTTTACATACGTAAAAATAAATATTGTATTCTTGTATAAGATAATTTTTGAAATAATGCTTAATTTATATTCTGTAGTATTCACAACAGGTTAAAGTTTAGTAAAACATGCAAGTATACATTAAGGAAAAGCCGCACTCTTGTAAAGTATGTGGATATTCTGGTTCTCGAAAATCACATTTAGTGACACATATGACAACTCACACTGGGGAAACTCCGCATACTTGTGAAGTGCGTGGTTATTCTTGTTCTCAAATATCACAGGTAGTTACACATTTGCGAACTCGCACTGAGGAAAAGCCATATTCTTGTGAGGTGTGTGGATATTCTTGTACTCGAAAATCATCTTTAGTGACACATATGCGAACTCACACTGGGGAAAAGCCACATTCTTGTGATGTGTGTGGATATTCTAGTTCTACAAAATCACATTTAATGACACATATGCGAACTCACACTGGAGAAAAGCCACATTCCTGTGAAGTGTGTGGATATTCTTGTTCTACAAAATCACATTTAGTAAGACATATGCGAACTCACACAGGGGAAACGCCACATTCTTGTGAAGTGTGTGGATATTCTTGTTCTAGAAAATCATATTTAGTGACGCATATGCGAACTCACACTGGGGAAAAGCCACATTCTTGTGAAGTGTGTAGATATTCTTGTTCTACAAAATCACATTTAGTGACACATATACGAATTCACACTGGGGAAAAGCCGTATTCTTGTGAATTGTGTGGATATTCTTGTTCTACAAAATCACAGTTAGCAAGACATATGCGAACTCACACTGGGGAAAAACCACATTGGTGTGAAGTTTGTGGATATTCTTGTTCTCAAAAATCATCTTTGGTGACACATATGCGAATTCATACTGGGGAAAAACCACATTCTTGTGAAGTGTGTGGATATTCTTGTTCTACAAAATCACATTTGGTGAGACATATGCGAACTCACACTGAGCCCGAAGTTGTGGGCCCCTTGATTTCTGAGAACTTCGACTGAATTAAAATAAACACAAAAAAGGGAAAATCCAAACTCTTGTGAAGTTTGTGAATATTCTTGTTTCCAAAAATCTATCCTATTGAATCATATGAGAACCCACACTGAAGAAATGTGACATTCTTGTAACGTGTGTGGCTATTCTTCTATAAAGTAACATTTAGTAACACATATTGGAACTAGCAAGCATACCCGGTGAACCAAGTTCAAGTGAAATACAAACGATTGCACTGAAAGGGACGGCTAGAATCCTGAAAAGATCTCTTGGTTGGACTCACTAAAATAGGGGTAAATGTCAGACATCTGGTTGGATGTCCCATCCCCTAGAAGAGAAAGTTT
The DNA here is from genome assembly GCF_053919585.1 of Euprymna scolopes. Lineage (NCBI taxonomy): Eukaryota > Metazoa > Mollusca > Cephalopoda > Sepiida > Sepiolidae > Euprymna > Euprymna scolopes. The sequence continues at coordinate 155,791,469 of NC_136527.1, read as the reverse complement.
AAGAAAAATGAAAAAAAAAAAGAGAAAAAAAATGTGATGCTGGGTACAATCTCAGTAGAGGCAGAAATAAAGATTAAAGTAAAAGAGTGAATCATTTTTTTACAAGGTGGTCGCCACTTATCAAGGCCCGGAAGCCACTCTGGGATAAAGGTTATTGCGTGTACAGTACGTTACTGTTCAGATTTGATAAAGTGTCTACTTAGGGGCGATTCATCAGGAATTTTTTTATGTTGGACTTGAACACAGGCAGATGGGCAGAGTTCAACAGGCGTGCACTTCTAAGAAAGAAGCTTTGTTCATGGAATCTACGGTTTGGTTTTGGCACAGATGAAGAGTGGGGAAATTTTTGACAGTGCTTCCAACTATACGGGTGTTTACTTTTTATGGAGGATCTAAAACTCTATGCAGAGACAGAAAAACACCTTGTCTCCCTGATCGAAATTGTGGAAACGTTTTCAGAGGATATCTGCATGGAGTTTGGATTTGTCAAATGTGCTAAATGCCCAATAAGAAAGGGGAAAAAACAACATCCGAACATCTTCGCATCAATGACAGCCTCAGTGAAGATTTGAAAGAGGATTCCACATACAAATACCTCGACATTGAAGAAAACATAAATGTGGAACATAAAAAATGAGACGCAGGGAATAACAGGAATATGCAGTACATCTGAAAATGATCCTCAAATCTGAACAAGCCCCTAAAAACAAAATTATGGCTATAAACCAGCTTGCAATACCTGTGATCACGTAGGGTTTCGGTATTATAGACTGGCCTCAATATAACATAAACAGGCTCGATACAAAGACCAGTAAACAACTATCTCTACATAAGGTAACATACCGAAACCAATGCATGTACAGGATATACCTACCACGAAAAGAAGCCTCACTGAATACAACCATGCATATCGTGCAACTATAGTAAGCATAGGCCAATATATTAAAAGTTCAACGGACATGAGAGACCATCATGATCATCTTTCTCAACAAATCTCAATCAAAAAGCCTGCTTAAAACTTGATAGGAGTCATACTGGATCACACTCTCGGTGTACACAGTAAACCACCGATACAGATTGCAAAAATCAAAAGAAAAATAGACCAACATTGAGATAGAGACAAGAAAACAAGGATGGAAATAAAATAAGCGAGCAGGGAAGTTCCTAGAAGAGCTGAACCAGGAGTACATAGACAAGGATGCTTCACTCCAATGGCTCAAGAGTGGGAGACTTCCATTTGATGAGGAAATACTTATTGTAGCCGGGCAAGATCAGAGCTTACTCACAAATGGATTAAAAAATAGCTGGCCTACAAACAAATGGCCAGTGTACATTTTGCTTCTCAGGCTTGATACTTCACCAGACTAGATAAATTCTTGGCCTGGAATCCAGTAAGACCAAGAGACCAAAAAAATATACTACAACATATAGTTCAAGTGTTAGCTCCAGGTTGTGGCCCCTTGCCTTCTGAGAACTTTGACTGAAGTAAAATAAAACAAATAAGTAAACAGAGGAGCCATCCACAATAGATAAAGAAGCTTCCTTGGACTGGCTCAAAAAAGGAGCCTTCCACCACGATCAGGAAAGGGTTCTAATGGCTTCTCAGGAACAGGGATTTATAACCAAGTCATTAAAGAAGATGGCTGGTCTCACTAATGACAATAAATTAAGATTCTGTCACACGGAATTAAAAATAACTCAGAAAGAGTTGAAACCTTGGTTGAAGTGAGTGTTCCTAATGATGGAGGTTTGAACAGAGCTGAAAGAGAGAAACAGACAAAATATCAATGTCTCATGTATGATAAGAAAAGAAACTTGAATCTTAGGGAGATATCAATCATACCAGTTATCATAGGTGGCACTGGGATTATGAAGAGGAGCCTGAAGTCCTACCTTACTAATATTCCTGGTGAACTAAGTGCAAAAGAAATCCAGACAAGGAACAACGAGGATAATAAAAAGAGCTCTGTTGGTTTCAATAAAAAGCAAGGCAATTTTGGCAGTTATAACCACGCGTTACAATCTTCAAAGAAACAAATTTTGTAAAAAAGTGATAAGCCACATAGTTTGTATGAAGTTTGTAAATATTGCTTTTCTCAATCAGATTTAGTGGAACAAATGAGAACTAACACTGGAATGCCTACTAGACACTGTCCTCGAGTGGGTAAGGTCTCTCTGTACAGGGCTTTGTCAGAACAATCTGGCATGAGGATACTTTTTCAATAGAAGTAATCCCTACCAAAATATTCAAAATCACATAGTATTTGCTGCCCAAATAAGATCTCATCGCTATGGCTAACCCATATTAGCTTTTACGGGGAATGGTGCACCTTCTGATGTTACCTCAAGTAATAGCACGAAGCTGGATACTCCACCAGACTAGATAAATTCTTGTCCGGGAATTCAGTAAGACTAAGAGACAAAAATAAAAGATATACTACAACATATGAAAATGGTTAATTGGGGAGAGGAAAATTATGTTCTCAACTTCTTTACTAACTCAATTTTGGAGAAATAAAGAACTTAAATGGAATATTCGAATATCTATGTATCTCATATAGTGCACCTTCTCTAAGTGATGTTACCTCAAGCAACAGCACGAAACTTCGACTGAAGTAAAATGTAACAAAAAAAGAGAAAAGCCACATTCTTGTAAAGTGTGTGGATATTCTTGTTCTCAAGTCGGAGATATGAAAACTCAAACTGGAGAAAACCAGAAAAGAGCTCTCGGTTGGTTTCAATGAAAAGGAGGACAATGTTGGCAGCTGGTTTGGCTGTCCTATATCCAGCGTTACAACCTTCAAAGAAAGAACATTTAAAAAGAGAAAACCCACATTCTTGTAAAGTGTGTAAATATTCTTGTTCTAAAAAAATCAACGTTATTTATGCATGTGAGAACTCAAAATTCGAATATCTATGTATCTCATATAGAGTTCAAGTGTTAGCCCCTGGTTGTGGGCCCCTTGACTTCTGAGAACTTCGACTGAAGTAAAATAAAACAAAAGGGAAACATTCTTTTGAAGTGTGTAGATATCCTTGTTCTAAAGCAACATATGAGAACTCACACTGGGGAAAAGCTACATTCTAATGATGCGTGTCGATATTCTCGTTCTGTAAAATCCCAAAAAAGTACGCATATATATATACTTACATTTAGTGACACATATGAGCACTTACATTGGAGACGAAAATAGGCAAATATTTCGGACACCGTTGTCTTACAAATGAGACAGAATCAGCCAATATCTCTGCTACAGAAATTGCTCCAAAATGGCAAAAAATATATCATAAACTTTCATTGCAAGCATCTCAATTGGTCGTTTTGGTCCCCCACCACCCTGCCATGGCCAGACGATGATTTGTCGCACACGGAGGCATACACAGGAAAAGGAGAAACACAGTGCACTTCCTATTCCCTCGATCTCTTTAGCTCCGGACAGCCATGGGGTGAGCACATATTTTCTACCTCGCCACCATCATTAATTAGGACTATCTATGTAGCTCAATGTAATAATCTTGATCTTTTCTGTAAAACTTTGTAAAATATTGTAACATATTTGTGTATAGAAATAAAAAAGAGTAAGTATTTCTCATATATATTACAATTGTGTCGTGTTATGTCTGCCTTAAATATTGAGATGGTGCGACAGCTTCAAGACGATACCAGCCAAGGAAAATACCCACCAGACGAGAGCGAAGACATAATCTTGAGTGAAGGAGCCCAGTTAGTTTTTTAATCTTCACCCAGACAAAAGACATAGAACCGACAGAACTTCATACTCCTATCATATTGACTGGCCATCATGTTACAATCTACTGTTTCCAGGACATTTAATATAACGTGTAGGTCGTTCATGTCATTTAATATAACGTGTAGGTCGTTCATGCCATTTAATATAACGTGTAGGTCGTTCATGCCATTTTATATAACGTGTAGGTCGTTCATGCCATTTTATATAACGTGTAGGTCGTTCATGCCATTTAATATAACGTGTAGGTCGTTCATGCCATTTTATATAACGTGTAGGTCGTTCATGCCATTTTATATAACGTGTAGGTCGTTCATGCCATTGTCCGGCCGATAGTGTGATACTATGGCTATGCAATCTTTACTGCGATGTACCTATATATTGGGTGATCCGCATATGTACCTATATATTGGGTGATCCGCATAGCTGTGTAGATATCTGAATCGGGCAAGTACTTGTATGAATTGGTTTGTGGGTCCAGTGAAAATAATTTTTATATCCTTTTCTGCAAATCCTCTGATGAGATGGTAGACATTGGAACCCTATAGGTTAAAGAGATTAATTTTCTAAGTATTCTTTGTCTTGCTTAGAATAATAAAAATCTTTAATATGAAACTCAACCACTTCATTTCAAGAAGGGTTTTTTTAAAATTCATTGAATCACAATTTAATTTATTTGCTCTATCTTGCATATCGAGCAATTCTTATTTAGATAGGATAACTTATTAAATATTACCGCCAGTAATATTTTGTAAATCTCATAATCACAGGTCTCCATACCAACTGATTGTTTAATAAAAATCTAATCTGAAGTCTATATATATATATATATATATATATATATATATATATATATATATATATATATACATATATATATGGAATTAATATGTAGTTTGCTTGAAGCATTGTGTGGAATAGGTATATAGAAGAGAGTTAGAAGGCTATCACAATGCGAGGAATGAGATATAGTCGTTGTGTTGGAAGAAGACGAAGACAATTGGCAATTAAAAATCAATAAGTACATACATATATGTCTATATATACATATATTTATTCAGTTGTATTAAATACAAATGTCTTCCTTGTTATGTCTGCGACAATATCCATTATTAATTTCGGAAAAAAAATCCCTTTTCAAATGGTAGACGTAACAGATCGATTCAAAGCATGCTAGATGATGGAGCGGAAATTGGATGGCTGTATGGAGCCTGGAGCAGATGTAAGGAAGGGGTTTAACATAATTTTTGTTCCTCTTTCTTTATAAAATTTTTTTTGTATATATATTTATTTATTTATGTTTTTTAGTTTATATATTGCTGCTTTAGCGTAAGTTTTTTTAATTTTGTATATTCTATCTATTTTCTTGCCTTTATTATTTTTCTGCTGCTCTGTTTTATTCATTTATTTGTTTAATTTGTTATCATCCTAGCATATTCAGTGGAATGACTTGGTGTATGTAGGTAAGTCGCTAGTAGGTTGGTACTGGTTAGCTTTTGGAGGAGACAAGTGGAAGGGGCATGTGAGAGAGGAGGGGAGAGGGTGCGGATGCGGCTGTTGGGGGGTGTAGGTTATGGGTGTGGTTGTCAGGAATATAAAGATAGCTGGGAAGAGGGGCGCTGGATTGACATTCCTTGGGAATTGTTAATTTATTTATTTTAATAAAACTATAAGTCGTTATAGATGGGACATTTTTTTCTATTTAATTCTTTATTATTATTTGTTTATTAATTTATTTGTGTTTATTGTTAGTGTTTATTTGGGTTTAAATAGGTGGGTTAGCTTAAATCAAACGTTTTTTTAAATTGGTTTATGTTATTTCAGCTATTTTTATTATTATTTATATATTGCTGTAATTTACTTATTTAATTTCTTTTATTTATTATTTTTTATATATAATTTTTATGGTCGGGAGCTAGTGGTAAGGTCCTGTCTGGACTGTGATTTAGTGTATGGGTGGTGTGCAGTGGTGTACCTGTTCTAATAGGTTAAGGTTGCAATGTTAAGTCTTTGGTTGGAGCCGATGTAAAGTTATATAATGAATGATGATCCGAGCTCCAATCTGTTGTTGAGTTTTGCCCGTAATTTGGATATTAGTAATGATTCTTTTGTGCGAAGATTCCCAATATTGCATTCTCTGGTTAAAATATCGACGTTAATATATATATTCGTGTTTCTGCAGGTTTTGAGGTGTTTGTGGAATAATGATGCCTGTGTTTGTGTCGGTTCCTTGACTCTTATGTGTAGGGGTCTTGTGGTGCTGCCACGTAGAATTTTCCGCAAGCAGAACATTCTAGTTTGTAGACTACATGTGTTCGGTGGCATATGGTTGCGGGGTATACTGGGTAATTTGTCAGAGAGCATGGTAGTGGGTCCTCGTTGTGCTTGCGTTTAGAAAGCTGCTGTCTAAGGGATAGTCCGGAGTGGGCTAGTTGCATATTGAGACCCTCCCTTCTGATTGCCCTGCGGATAGCCGTTGTTATATTGTTGCTGAGATGGGGCATTTTAAGGAAGCAGGTAGTGGTGGGAAAGCTTCTTACACGTTTTCTTGTGTTCTAGAGGTGTTTAATGTCGGTGCTGGAGTATTCGTTTTTCTCTAGGACTTGGTGGAACTGTTTTGTGCATTCTGTCTTGTCCTTAGGCTTACTGCACTTGTTTTTGATGCGGATGATCTCATTCCTTGCATATCCGATAATTGCCTTACTAGGGAGGGCCGACTTGTAGTGTACAAATATACTTCGGCTGGTTGCTTTTCGGTAGAATTTAGTAGTGACGGTCCCCTCGTCTGATATTTTGAGGTTGAAATCTAGGAGTGATAGGGAGCCGTCATCGATGGGGTGTTTGATGGTATATTCTATGTGTGGGTCGGTATCGAAGAATATGGTGTAGATGTTCTCAGCATCGGCCCGTGATGATGAGGATCAGGACATCATCGACATATCTCGAGAGAAATATGACCGAGTTGCAGGTGTTGATGGCTCGGCGTTCTAGTCTGTCCATGTACGAGATGGCCAGTATTCCTGGGAGACTGGAACCCATAGGCAGTCCTGTAATTTGTCTGTATGTTTGTCGTTGGTATGTGTTGTCTACTATTATAAGTAAGAGTTTATGGATGTCTGAAGGAGTGAGGCCGAAGCGGTGTAAGTTGCAGATGTGGTCGGTGATTAGATCTACTGCTGGGTGTGCAGGTACTCTGGTGTAGAGGGCAACTACATCTAGGCTAAAGGCGTATTTACCTTGTTTTAGTTGTTGTGTTTGGAGGGTGTTTAGACGGTGGACTACTTCATCGGAACTGCTGACGTGTCCGGGGAAGGAGGAGAGTAGAGGTTTAAGTAGTTGAGAGAGTAGCCAAGAGATCTTATATAAGGTTCCTTCAATGCTTGAAACTATTGGTCAAATTTGTGGGGTTGCTGATTTTTTGTGTGTTTTGATGAGGTGGTAAAATGTGGGGAGTCTGCTGTTTTTAGTAGTGAAGTTCTGTTTGTATTTGTTGGGGAGCTTTCTAATTCTATATATGTCGGCCCATGCGGTGTTGATGTTGTTTTCGATTTGCGTGGATGTAACGTCGGTAGCTGCGGTTGATAAGGTGTTGTTGCCGAGCTGTGTAAGTAGAAGGTGGTCGTATAACTCTTAACCCTTATCGGAAGCTAGGTAAACAAAGTCTTTGCGCTTGAAACTCTTAAGTGAGCAGCGTTGTTTATATGAGATGTTTCGTATAATGTATAATGTCGTATATGTTTTGAGGCTCTAGTGAGCAGCGTTGTTTTATATGAGATGTTTTGTATAATGTATAATGTCGTATATGTCTTGAGGCTCTAGTGAGCAGCGTTTTTTGTATGAGATGTTTTGTATAATGTATAATGTCGTATATGTCTTGAGGCTCTAGTGAGCAGCGTTGTTTTGTTGGGATGTTTGTATAATGTATATTGTCGTAGATGTCTTGAGGCTCTAGTGAGCAGCTTTGTTTTATATGAGATGTTTTGTATAATGTATAATGTCGTATATGTCTTGGGGCTCTAGTGAGCAGCGTTGTTTTATATGAGATGTTTTGTATAATGTATAATGTCGTATATGTCTTGAGGCTCTAGTGAGCAGCGTTGTTTTGTTGAGATGTTTGTATAATGTATAATGTCGTATATGTCTTGAGGCTCTAGTGAGCAGCGTTGTTTTATATGAGATGTTTTGTAAAATGTATAATGTCGTATATGTCTTGAGGCTCTAGTGAGCAGCGTTGTTTTGTATGATATGTTTTGTATAATGTATAATGTCGTATATGTCTTGAGGCTCTAGTGAGCAGCGTTGTTTTGTATGAGATGTTTTGTATAATGTATAATGTCGTATATGTCTTGAGGCTCTAGTGAGCAGCGTTGTTTTATATGAGATGTTTTGTATAATGTATAATGTCGTATATGTCTTGAGGCTCTAGTGAGCAGCGTTTTTTGTATGAGATGTTTTGTATAATGTATAATGTCGTATATGTCTTGAGGCTCTAGTGAGCAGCGTTGTTTTGTTGGGATGTTTGTATAATGTATATTGTCGTAGATGTCTTGAGGCTCTAGTGAGCAGCTTTGTTTTATATGAGATGTTTTGTATAATGTATAATGTCGTATATGTCTTGGGGCTCGAGTGAGCAGCGTTGTTTTATATGAGATGTTTTGTATAATGTATAATGTCGTATATGTCTTGAGGCTCTAGTGAGCAGCGTTGTTTTGTTGAGATGTTTGTATAATGTATAATGTCGTATATGTCTTGAGGCTCTAGTGAGCAGCGTTGTTTTATATGAGATGTTTTGTAAAATGTATAATGTCGTATATGTCTTGAGGCTCTAGTGAGCAGCGTTGTTTTGTATGATATGTTTTGTATAATGTATAATGTCGTATATGTCTTGAGGCTCTAGTGAGCAGCGTTGTTTTGTATGAGATGTTTTGTATAATGTATAATGTCGTATATGTCTTGAGGCTCTAGGGAGCAGCGTTGTTTTGTATGAGATGTTTTGTATAATGTATAATGCCGTATATGTCTTGAGGCTCTAGTGAGCAGCGTTGTTTTATATGAGATGTTTTGTATAATGTATAATGTCGTATATGTCTTGAGGCTCTAGTGAGCAGCGTTGTTTTGTTGAGATGTTTGTATAATGTATAATGTCGTATATGTCTTGAGGCTCTAGTGAGCAGCGTTTTTTTATATGAGATGTTTTGTATAATGTATAATGTCGTATATGTCTTGAGGCTCTAGTGAGCAGCGTTGTTTTGTATGAGATGTTTTGTATAATGTATAATGTCGTATATGTCTTGAGGCTCTAGTGAGCAGCGTTGTTTTATATGAGATGTTTTGCATAATGTATAATGTCGTATATGTCTTGAGGCTCTAGTGTTTTGTATGATGCTTTCCTTTGCTTGTTCGTGTTTTATGATGTCGAATATCTTTCGTTTTTATCTTGCAAGCTTAGTGTCTAATTACTGGTCTTTGAGTGGAGGATGCAGTGGGCGGTCTAGTTGGTATACGGAGAAGTCATCGGTGGTGCGCACTGTTTTAGTGTTGTTGTTGTTTATGCATTTCAGCCATTTTAGGTGGTAAGCCGCTCTGCAGAAGCGTGTTTCTAGGTTGAACACGGTGTTGTGGTTTACTGTTTGAGTAATGATGAATTTGGGTCCAAGGCGAAGAAGGTCTTTTTCCTCATGTGTGAGGGAGTTCGTGAGGTCTGTGACGTGGGTGTGCATTGCTTGTTGTATGTGGGTACTGAGGCTGGTGTCTTCCTATCTGGGAGTGTGTGCGGGTTTGTATATGTATAGTGTTACATTTTTAGTAAAAGAAATGTGATTATTTTTTATATGCTGTTCGAAATCGAGAGAGAATAGGAGTCTGTTTGCTTTTATTTTCATCAATTTTGCTGTCGTCTGCGCTCACTCAAAATAATCACAACGAGAGAGGATGTGGAGAGATATATAGAGAGTGGACAAAAGAAGGAAAGAAATAGAATAGCTAACGAGCGCTGACAGTAGAGGAGAAAGAAAGAAAAAAGAAAGAAACCAGCTAGCGAACGCTGGCAGGCTGTATAAAGAGGGGGATGTGAAAAATATATATGGAAAGAGGGGGGGGGGTTAACCTGTGCGCTTACGAAAGACGAAAAAACAGAGTCTGCCCCTCGCTACTGAGCGAAGCAGTCGTCAACGGCGACACTGCGAACAGTTGTAATATTAGCAGTAATATAGCATTGCGGTTGATAAAGTCGAGGACGGCGCGCTTAATAAACATTGAAAAGGAGTAGACTTGATGTATTTGGAATAAAATTTTGTCAAAAGGAAGCCGGATAAGACGGAAAAGAATTCGATGAATATTAAAAAGGCGTCTACTTAAGATATTTCGGGAGCCAGTTTTTCGGAAGGAAATCGGATAAGAAGAAGAAATAAGTAAAGACGCTAAGACAGTGAGTGAAACAAAATCTATCTATCTCCCTCCCTCCCCCTTACTCTCTTTTTGTTTTGAACTGAGTAGACGACAATGACCAGTACGAAAATGTCGTAATTAGGTCTGCCATATATTTAACTTTAACATTCTCTCTCGATAAAGACAATTTATTTTCTTTCACGCATTACATTTTAAACTATCAAAACAATTGCATTCTTTTACATATTTTTTGTGTTGTTATAAATACACATTCATTCATAATTCCCATCAGCCTTTTGTTTGTTATTTCGGTTGTGTTTTTCTGTCTTGTGGTTTACCTTTGTCTCTGAAGAATCCCGTCCCGTATTTATTTTTTTTAATCCCGGGAATTTTTTTATATTATTGTTGCGATCCTATCCCTACAGTTCCTAGTGGAGATAGCCGAGTTGTAACACTGGCAAATATACCCGCTGACAAGAAATTGGAAATCTAACTGGCAAATATACCCGATGGCAAGAAATTGGAAATCTAACTGGCAAATATACCCGATGGCAAGAAATTGGAAATCTAACTGGCAAATATACCCGTTGACAAGAAATAAAATGATATTATTTCCCTGTAAAATATTAAAATCATTTTCATGTCAATGTATGTGTATTATACGCAGTCGCAACCACATTATATTATTTCAAAACAATATAATCTATTGGAAATAAGTCACATTAACCTAAATCGAAAATATGCTCATTCTATGACAACATCTATGGATGAACGAATAAAAAACACTGACCATTGACTTCCTCGACCAACACGATTGACTATGATATCTAAACAACAGATTCAATCTATTGTAATATATTCCTTGATGCTTAACTTCAAATACCCATTGACAGGGCAGCAACAACCATGTTTGGCTGGATGAAGAGGATCTGGAATAGTATGATAATAATGACTAAACAAATGAAAGTGCACGGGGCTTATATGCCAGTGTAGAACTGGTCATTTACCCTTGCAATTGAAGCTCAAACCCTTTCTAAATGTTTTCCAACTCATTGAAAGTTTCAAACATTTTTTGTATTTAAAATTTTTATTTTTCGTTTTCACTATATATTGAAAATAATGACCGTACAGATCGCAAATAAAAGCATATCATCCGCATTAAATTATTTTCTTTATTTATGCAAAACTGAGAGTTACAGATGAACAAACATTTCTATGATTTTATAATTTTTCTCAAAATAAACGGAGTTCATAGTTAATTTACTACTGTGAGAACTTGAAATTGTTAAACTCGGATGTGGATGACGTTTTACCATTTTTTTTTTTTTGATTTGTTGTATTATGAGAACTTGAAATTGTTAAATTTGCTAAGGATGGGTAGGAGAAGTAAGACACTCGTGTGCGGATGACATTTTATCTTTTTTCGTAATAAAAACAGATATCCGGATTTGTTGTTTTATGTTTACACGCGAGTCTCATCATAGCTCGCTGAAAGAGCGCTTGAGTTTATAAAATATGCTGTCTCTCGTTGGAAGGTAATTTTTCGTTTTCAGACTTAAAAATTTAAAAACCAATTTGAGTCTGAACTTTAGGTGAACCTCATGCAACTGTCAATAAAATAATTGATCTGTGATTTTATGAGATTGTTTATACGCTAGTCTCATCATAGCTCGCTGAAAGAGCGCTTGAGTTTATAAAATATGCTGTCTCTCGTTGGAAGGTAATTTTTCGTTTTCAGACTTAAAAGTTTAAAGACCAATTTGAGTCTGAACTTTAGGTGAACCTCATGCAACTGTCAATAAAATAACTGATCTGTGATTTTATGAGATTGTTTATACGCTAGTCTCATCATAGCTCGCTGAAAGAGCGCTTGGGTTTATACAATATTCTATCTCTCGTTGGAAGGTAATTTTTCGTTTTCAGACTTAAAAGTTTAAAAAACCAATTTGAGTCCGAACTGTAAGTGAACCTCATGCAACTGTCAATAAAATAACTGATCTGTGATTTTATGAGATTGTTTATATGCTAGTCTCATCATAGCTCGCTGAAAGAGCACTTGCGTTTATACAATATGCTGTCTCTCGGTGGAAGTAATTTTTCGTTTTCAGACTTAAAAATTTAAAAACCAATTTGAGTCTGAACTTTAGGTGAACCTCATGCAACTGTCAATAAAATAACTGATCTGTGATTTTATGAGATTCACACTTAAACAAGATTGATTACGATTCCAAGATATTGGTGTAGTTTTATGTTTCTTTGTTAATAGAATATGATGGTAGAATATATGGCTGCACTCAAATTAGCCGTACAATACACCACGTTAAAAAGATTACAAGACAGTCTTTTCGGTAAACCGGTGTGTATAGTAGTTCCCCATGTAAGATTTTCCTGCTGGAATCTAATATATCCTACAAAAATTATTGTCATCCCAGTTTTACAGTTAAAGGAAATATTATTTTCTTTTACATGTGGGTTTATTAAGTCAACAGAGTTGTGTGAGTATCATTTATGTCTGTATCGGCCAGGAAGTCTCTTCTAAATCTTGTGATGGAATGGTTGTCTGTTGCCCTTGCAGGTGACTGACAGGCATGATTCTCTTTTTTATCATAAAGTTGTCTTCATTTTCAAAAGATGACGATTTTTCACAGAGTTTGTATCGGTTATACCACCTCCGTTACGTTTTATAATGTAGGCTTTGAGTTTATAGAATGCAGTTGGCATTTGAACAGGCTTCACCCTATTCGTGCTCTGATCTTGTATGACGATCTGCTCTCCTTTGTGTAATGGATTTGATCTCTAGTAGTGGTGTTGAGCTCTCTGTGATTCCTCTCTTTAATTCAACCTACTGATAACATTGTCTCAAGTTTCTTATTTGTTTTTTTTTTGTTTTTTTGTTTTTTTTTGCTCTTCTGTATAAGAGTAGTTCAGGAAGGCTATGTATTTTCTCGTAAATTTGTGTTGTTCCGTGCATTATCAAAGCAAATTAAAAATATTTATTGAATCGTTTGAATTATTTAATGTGTTTTTTTTAATTTGAATTTGTCTCTCAACCAATTCACCGGATTATGTGATAATGTTTTAAAGGTGTTACATGTCTGCAACTCAAATCTGATTCGAATTTCCGGTATTTGAAACTGTTATAGTGAGCAATATTGTCAGACTCTATTTGTTTAGTTGAATTTCTACAATTTCAAACTCGCAAACTGTTCTGATAACTTCTGTATCACTATGTATTTATTGTAGTAATTCGCAATGACTGATAGCTTTCAGCATCCAATGAGAATAAGTATATGCTTAGATAGGTTTATAAGAGTATTTGCTAGTGGGCCGAAAT